>NW_027663735.1:0-77000 GCF_964034855.1 Anser brachyrhynchus
GTGGTGCCAGTGCACTCTCTGGACTCACTGCAGTGCATCCCCAGTGGTGCCACTACACTCACTGGACTCACTGCACTGCATCCCCAGTGGTGCCAGTGCACTCTCTGGACTCACTGCACCGCATCCCCAGTGGTGCCAGTGCACTCTCTGGACTCACTGCACTGCATCCCCAGTGCTGCCTGTGCACTCTCTGGACTCACTGCACTGCATCCCCAGTGGTGCCAGTGCACTCTCTGGACTCACTGCAGTGCATCACCTGTGGTGCCAGTGCACTCTCTGGACTCACTGAAGTGCATCCCCAGTGGTGCCAGTGCAATCTCTGGACTCACTGCACTGCATCCCCAGTATTGCCAGTGCACACTCTGGACTCACTGCACTGCATCCCCAGTGCTGCCAGTGCACTCTCTGGACTCACTGCACTGCATCCCCAGTGGTGCCACTGCACTCTCTGGACTCACTGCACTGCATGTCCAGTGGTGCCAGTGCACTCTCTGCACTCACTGCACTGCATCCCCAGTGGTGCCAGTGCACTCACTGGACTCACTGAAAAGTATTCCCTCTGGTGCCAGTGCACTCTCTGGACTCACTGCACTGCATCCCCAGTGGTGCCAGTGCACTCTCTGGACTCACTGCACTGCATCCCCAGTGGTGCCAGTGCACTCTCTGGACTCACTGCAGTGCATCACCAGTGGTGCCAGTGCACTCTCTGGACTCACTGCACTGCATCCCCAGTCCTGCCAGTGCACTCTCTTGACTCACTGCACTGCATCCCCAGTGGTGCCAGTGCACTCTCTGGACTCACTGCACTGCATCCCCAGTGGTGCCAGAGCACTCTCTGGACTCACTGCACTGCATCCTCTGTGCTGCCAGTGCACTCTCTGGACTCACTGCACTGCATCCCCAGTGGTGCCAGTGCACTCTCTGGACTCACTGTACTGCATCCCCAGTTTAGCGCGTGCACTCTCTGGACTCACTGAAGTGCATCCCCAGTGGTGCCAGTGCACTCTCTGGACTCACTGCACTGCATCCCCAGTGGTGCTAGTGCACTCTCTGGACTCACTGCAGTGCATCCCCAGTGGTGCCAGTGCACTCTCTGGACTCACTGAAGGGCATTCTCAGTGGTGCCAGTGCACTCTCTGGACTCACTGCAGTGTTTCCCTAGTGGTGCCAGTACACTCACTGGACTGACTGCAATGCATCCCCAGTGGTGCCAGTGCACTCTCTGGACTCAGTGCACTGCATCCCCAGTGCTGCCAGTGCAATCTCTGGACTCACTGTAGTGAATCCCCAGTGGTGCCAGTGCACTCTCTGGACTCACTGCAGTGCATCCCCAGTGGTGCCAGTGCACTCTCTGGACTTACTGTACTGCATCACCAGTGGTGCCAGTGCACTCTCTGGACTCACTGCAGTGCATCCCCAGTGGTGCCAGTGCACTCTCTGGACTCACTGCACTGCAGCCCCGGTGGTGCCAGTGCAATCTCTGGACTCACTGCACTGCATCCCCAGTGGTGCCAGTGCACTCTCTGGACTCACTGCACTGCATCTCCAGTTTTGCCAGTGAAGTCTTTGGACTCACTGCACTGCATCCCCAGTGGTGCCAGTGCACTCTCTGGACTCACTGAAGTGCATCCCCAGTGGTGCCAGTGCACTCTCTGGACTCACTGCACTGCATGCCCATTGGTGCCACTGCACTCTCTGGACTCACTGTACTGCATCCCCACTGGTACCAGTGCACTCTGTGGACTCACTGTACTGCATCCCCAGTGGTGACAGTGCACTCTCTGGACTCACTGCACTGCATCCCCAGTGGTGCCAGTGCACTCTCTGGACTCACTGCAGTGCATCCCCAGTGGTGCCAGTGCACTCTCTGGACTCACTGCACTGCATCCCCAGTGGTGCCAGTGCACTCTCTGGACTCACTGCACCGCATCCACAGTGGTGCCAGTGCACTCACTGGACTCACTGCAGTGCATTCCCTCTGGTGCCAGTGCACTCTCTGGACTCACTGCACTGCATCCCCAGTGGTGCCAGTGCACTCTCTGGACTCACTGCACTGCATCCCCAGTGGTGCCAGTGCATTCTCTGGACTCACTGCAGTGCATCACCAGTGGTGCCAGTGCACTCTCTGGACTCACTGAGGTGCATCCCCAGTGGTGCCAGTGGAATCTCTGGACTCACTGCACTGCATCCCCAGTGGTGCCAGTGCACACTCTGGACTCACTGCACTGCATCCCCAGTGGTGCCAGTGCACTCTCTGGACTCACTGCACTGCATCACCAGTGGTGCCAGTGCACTCTCTGCACTCACTACACTGCATCCCCAGTGGTGCCAGTGCACTCTCTGGACTCACTGCACTGCATCCCCAGTGGTGCCAGTGCACTCTGTGGACTCACTGCACTGCATCCCCAGTGGTGCCAGTGCACTCTCTGGACTCACTGAAGTGCATTCTCAGTGGTGCCAGTGCACTCTCTGGACTCACTGCACTGCATCCCCAGTGGTGCCAGTACACTCACAGGACTGACTGCACTGCATCCCCAGTGGAGCCAGTGCGCTCTCTGGACTCATTGCACTGCATCCCCATTGGTGCCAGTGCATTCTCTGGACTCACCGCACTGCACCCTGAGTGGTGCCAGTGCACTCTCTGGACTCACTGGACTGCATCCCCAGTGGTGCCAGTGCACTCTCTGGACTCACTGTACTGCATCCCCAGTGTTGCCAGTGCACTCTCTGGAGTAACTGCAGTGCATCCCCAGTGGTGCCAAAGCACTCTCTGGACTCCCGGCACCGCTTCCCCCGTGGTGCCAGTGCACTCTCTGGGCTCACTGCAGTGCATCCCCAGTGGTGCCAGTGCACTCTCTTGACTCACTGCACTGCATCCCCAGTGGTGCCAGTGTACTCACTGGACTCACTGCACTGCATTCCCCAGTGGTGCTAGTGCACTCTCTGGACTCACTGCAGTGCATCCCCAGTGGTGCCAGTGCACTCTCTGGACTCACTGAAGTGCATTCTCAGTGGTTCCAGTACACTCTGTGGACTCACTGCAGTGCATCCCCAGTGGTGCCAGTGCGCTCTCTGGAATCACTGCAGTGCATCCCCTGTGGTGCCACTGCACTCTCTGGACTCACTGCAGTGCATCCCCAGTGGTGCCAGTGCACTCTCTGGACTCACTGCAGTGCATCCCCACTGCTGCCAGTGCACTCTCTGGACTCACAGCAGTGCATCCCCAGTGGTGCCAGTGCACTCTCTGGACTCACTGCACTGCATCCCCAGTGGTGCCAATGCACTCTCTGGACTCACTGCACTGCATCCCCAGTGGTGCCAGTGCACTCTCTGGACTCACTGCACTGCATCCCAAGTGGTGCCAGTGCACTCTCTGGACTCACTGCACTGCATCCCCAGTGGTGCCAGTGCACTCTCTCGAGTCACTGCACTACATCGCCAGTGGTGCCAGTGCGCTCACTGGACTCACTGTACTGCATCATCAGTGGTGCTAGTGCACTCTCTGGACTCACTGCAGTGCATCCCCAGTGGTGCCAGTGCACTCTTTGGACTCACTGAAGTGCATTCTCAGTGGTGCCAGTGCACTCTCGGGACTCACTGCACTGCATCCCCAGTGGTGCCAGTGCACTCTCTGGACTCACTGAAGTGCATTCTCAGTGGTGCCAGTGCACTCTCTGGACTCACTGCAGTGCATCCCCAGTGGTGCCAGTACACTCACTGGACTCACTGCACTGCATCCCCAGTGGTGCCAGTGCACTCTCTGGACTCACTGCACTGCATCCCCAGTGGTGCCAGTGCACTCTCTGGACTCACTGCACTGCATCCCCAGTGCTGCCTGTGCACTCTCTGGACTCACTGCACTGCATCCCCAGTGGTGCCAGTGCACTCTCTGGAATCACTGCAGTGCATCACCTGTGGTGCCAGTGCACTCTCTGGACTCACTGAAGTGCATCCCCAGTGGTGCCAGTGCAATCTCTGGACTCACTGCACTGCATCCCCAGTATTGCCAGTGCACACTCTGGACTCACTGCACTGCATCCCCAGTGCTGCCAGTGCACTCTCTGCACTCACTGCACTGCATCCCCAGTGGTGCCACTGCACTCTCTGGACTCACTGCACTGCATGTCCAGTGGTGCCAGTGCACTCTCTGCACTCACTGCACTGCATCCCCAGTGGTGCCAGTGCACTCACTGGACTCACTGAAAAGTATTCCCTCTGGTGCCAGTGCACTCTCTGGACTCACTGCACTGCATCCCCAGTGGTGCCAGTGCACTCTCTGGACTCACTGCACTGCATCCCCAGTGGTGCCAGTGCACTCTCTGGACTCACTGCACTGCATCCCCAGTTGTGCCAGTGCACTCTCTGCACTCACTGCACTGCATACCCAGTGGTGCCAGTGCACTCACTGGACTCACTGCAGTGCATTCCCTCTGGTGCCAGTGCACTCTCTGGACTCACTGCACTGCATCCCCAGTGGTGCCAGTGCACTCTCTGGACTCACTGCACTGCATCCCCAGTGGTGCCAGTGCACTCTCTGGACTCACTGCAGTGCATCACCTGTGGTGCCAGTGCACTCTCTGGACTCACTGAAGTGCATCCCCAATGGTGCCAGTGCAATCTCTGGACTCACTGCACTGCATCCCCAGTATTGCCAGTGCACACTCTGGACTCACTGCACTGCATCCCCAGTGCTGCCAGTGCACTCTCTGGACTCACTGCACTGCATGTCCAGTGGTGCCAGTGCACTCTCTGCACTCACTGCACTGCATCCCCAGTGGTGCCAGTGCACTCACTGGACTCACTGAAAAGTATTCCCTCTGGTGCCAGTGCACTCTCTGGACTCACTGCACTGCATCCCCAGTGGTGCCAGTGCACTCTCTGGACTCACTGCAGTGCATCCCCAGTGGTGCCAGTGCACTCTCTGGACTCACTGCAGTGCATCACCAGTGGTGCCAGTGCACTCTCTGGACTCACTGCACTGCATCCCCAGTGGTGCCAGTGCACTCTCTGGACTCACTGCACTGCATCCCCAGTGGTGCCAGAGCACTCTCTGGACTCACTGCACTGCATCCTCTGTGCTGCCAGTGCACTCTCTGGACTCACTGCACTGCATCCCCAGTGGTGCCAGTGCACTCTCTGGACTCACTGTACTGCATCCCCAGTGGAGCGCGTGCACTCTCTGGACTCACTGAAGTGCATCCCCAGTGGTGCCAGTGCACTCTCTGGACTCACTGCACTGCATCCCCAGTGGTGCTAGTGCACTCTCTGGACTCACTGCAGTGCATCCCCAGTGGTGCCAGTGCACTCTCTGGACTCACTGAAGGGAATTCTCAGTGGTGCCAGTGCACTCTCTGGACTCACTGCAGTGTTTCCCTAGTGGTGCCAGTACACTCACTGGACTGACTGCAATGCATCCCCAGTGGTGCCAGTGCACTCTCTGGACTCACCGCACCGCATCCCCAGTGGTGCCAGTGCACTCTCTGGAGTAACTGCAGTGCATCACCAGTGGTGCCAGTGCACTCTCTGGACTCACTGCACTGCATCGCCAGTGGTGCCAGTGCACTCTCTGGACTCACTGCACTGCATCCCCAGTGGTGCCAGAGCACTCTCTGGACTCACTGCAGTGCATCCCCAGTGGTGCCAGTGCACTCTCTGGACTCACTGCACTGCATTTCCTCTGGTGCCAGTGCACTCTCTGGACTCACTGCACTGCATCCCCAGTGGTGCCAGTGCACTCTCTGGACTCACTGCACTGCATCCCCAGTGGTGCCAGTGCATTCTCTGGACTCACTGCAGTGCATCACCAGTGGTGCCAGTGCACTCTCTGGACTCACTGAGGTGCATCCCCAGTGGTGCCAGTGCAATCTCTGGACTCACTGCAGTGCATCCCCAGTGGTGCCAGTGCACACTCTGGACTCACTGCACTGCATCCCCAGTGGTGCCAGTGCACTCTCTGGACTCACTGCACTGCATCCCCAGTGTTCACAGTGCACTCTCTGCACTCACTACACTGCATCCCCAGTGGTGCCAGTGCACTCTCTGGACTCACTGCACTGCATCCCCAGTGGTGCCAGTGCACTCTGTGGACTCACTGCACTGCATCCCCAGTGGTGCCAGTGCACTCTCTGGACTCACTGAAGTGCATTCTCAGTGGTGCCAGTGCACTCTCTGGACTCACTGCACTGCATCCCCAGTGGTGCCAGTACACTCACAGGACTGACTGCACTGCATCCCCAGTGGAGCCAGTGCGCTCTCTGGACTCACTGCACTGCATACCCATTGGTGCCAGTGCATTCTCTGGACTCACCGCACTGCACCCTGAGTGGTGCCAGTGCACTCTCTGGACTCACTGGACTGCATCCCCAGTGGTGCCAGTGCACTCTCTGGACTCACTGTACTGCATCCCCAGTGTTGCCAGTGCACTCTCTGGACTCACTGAAGTGCATTCTCAGTGGTTCCAGTACACTCTGTGGACTCACTGCAGTGCATCCCCAGTGGTGCCAGTGCGCTCTCTGGAATCACTGCAGTGCATCCCCTGTGGTGCCACTGCACTCTCTGGACTCACTGCAGTGCATCCCCAGTGGTGCCAGTGCACTCTCTGGACTCACTGCAGTGCATCCCCACTGCTGCCAGTGCACTCTCTGCACTCACAGCAGTGCATCCCCAGTGGTGCCAGTGCACTCTCTGGACTCACTGGACTGCATCCCCAGTGGTGCCAATGCACTCTCTGGACTCACTGCACTGCATCCCCAGTGGTGCCAGTGCACTCTCTGGACTCACTGCACTGCATCCCAAGTGGTGCCAGTGCACTCTCTGGACTCACTGCACTGCATCCCCAGTGGTGCCAGTGCACTCTCTCGAGTCACTGCACTACATCGGCAGTGGTGCCAGTGCGCTCACTGGACTCACTGTACTGCATCATCAGTGGTGCTAGTGCACTCTCTGGACTCACTGCAGTGCATCCCCAGTGGTGCCAGTGCACTCTTTGGACTCACTGAAGTGCATTCTCAGTGGTGCCAGTGCACTCTCTGGACTCACTGCACTGCATCCCCAGTGGTGCCAGTGCACTCTCTGGACTCACTGAAGTGCATTCTCAGTGGTGCCAGTGCACTCTCTGGACTCACTGCAGTGCATCCCCAGTGGTGCCAGTACACTCACTGGACTCACTGCACTGCATCCCCAGTGGTGCCAGTGCACTCTCTGGACTCACTGCACTGCATCCCCAGTGGTGCCAGTGCACTCTCTGGACTCACTGCACTGCATCCCCAGTGCTGCCTGTGCACTCTCTGGACTCACTGCACTGCATCCCCAGTGGTGCCAGTGCACTCTCTGGACTCACTGCAGTGCATCACCTGTGGTGCCAGTGCCCTCTCTGGACTCACTGAAGTGCATCCCCAGTGGTGCCAGTGCAATCTCTGGACTCACTGCACTGCATCCCCAGTATTGCCAGTGCACACTCTGGACTCACTGCACTGCATCCCCAGTGCTGCCAGTGCACTCTCTGGACTCACTGCACTGCATCCCCAGTGGTGCCACTGCACTCTCTGGACTCACTGCACTGCATGTCCAGTGGTGCCAGTGCACTCTCTGCACTCACTGCACTGCATCCCCAGTGGTGCCAGTGCACTCACTGGACTCACTGAAAAGTATTCCCTCTGGTGCCAGTGCACTCTCTGGACTCACTGCACTGCATCCCCAGTGGTGCCAGTGCACTCTCTGGACTCACTGCACTGCATCCCCAGTGGTGCCAGTGCACTCTCTGGACTCACTGCACTGCATCCCCAGTGGTGCCAATGCACTCTCTGGACTCACTGCACTGCATCCCCAGTGGTGCCAGTGCACTCTCTGGACTCACTGCAGTGCATCACCTGTGGTGCCAGTGCACTCTCTGGACTCACTGAAGTGCATCCCCAGTGGTGCCAGTGCAATCTCTGGACTCACTGCACTGCATCCCCAGTATTGCCAGTGCACACTCTGGACTCACTGCACTGCATCCCCAGTGCTGCCAGTGCACTCTCTGGACTCACTGCACTGCATCCCCAGTGGTGCCACTGCACTCTCTGGACTCACTGCACTGCATGTCTTGTGGTGCCAGTGCACTCTCTGCACTCACTGCAGTGCATCCCCAGTGGTGCCAGTGCACTCACTGGACTCACTGAAAAGTATTCCCTCTGGTGCCAGTGCACTCTCTGGACTCACTGCACTGCATCCCCAGTGGTGCCAGTGCACTCTCTGGACTCACTGCAGTGCATCCCCAGTGGTGCCAGTGCACTCTCTGGACTCACTGCAGTGCATCACCAGTGGTGCCAGTGCACTCTCTGGACTCACTGAAGTGCATCCCCAGTGGTGCCAGTGCACTCTCTGGACTCACTGCACTGCATCCCCAGTGGTGCCAGTGCACTCTCTGGACTCACTGCACTGCATCCCCAGTGGTGCCAGAGCACTCTCTGGACTCACTGCACTGCATCCTCTGTGCTGCCAGTGCACTCTCTGGACTCACTGCACTGCATCCCCAGTGGTGCCAGTGCACTCTCTGGACTCACTGTACTGCATCCCCAGTGGAGCGCGTGCACTCTCTGGACTCACTGAAGTGCATCCCCAGTGGTGCCAGTGCACTCTCTGGACTCACTGCACTGCATCCCCAGTGGTGCTAGTGCACTCTCTGGACTCACTGCAGTGCATCCCCAGTGGTGCCAGTGCACTCTCTGGACTCACTGAAGGGCATTCTCAGTGGTGCCAGTGCACTCTCTGGACTCACTGCAGTGTTTCCCTAGTGGTGCCAGTACACTCACTGGACTGACTGCAATGCATCCCCAGTGGTGCCAGTGCACTCTCTGGACTCAGTGCACTGCATCCCCAGTGCTGCCAGTGCAATCTCTGGACTCACTGTAGTGCATCCCCAGTGGTGCCAGTGCACTCTCTGGACTCACTGCAGTGCATCCCCAGTGGTGCCAGTGCACTCTCTGGACTTACTGTACTGCATCACCAGTGGTGCCAGTGCACTCTCTGGACTCACTGCAGTGCATCCCCAGTGGTGCCAGTGCACTCTCTGGACTCACTGCACTGCAGCCCCGGTGGTGCCAGTGCAATCTCTGGACTCACTGCACTGCATCCCCAGTGGTGCCAGTGCACTCTCTGGACTCACTGCACTGCATCTCCAGTTTTGCCAGTGAAGTCTTTGGACTCACTGCACTGCATCCCCAGTGGTGCCAGTGCACTCTCTGGAGACACTGAAGTGCATCCCCAGTGGTGCCAGTGCACTCTCTGGACTCACTGCACTGCATGCCCATTGGTGCCACTGCACTCTCTGGACTCACTGTACTGCATCCCCACTGGTACCAGTGCACTCTGTGGACTCACTGTACTGCATCCCCAGTGGTGACAGTGCACTCTCTGGACTCACTGCACTGCATCCCCAGTGGTGCCAGTGCACTCTCTGGACTCACTGCAGTGCATCCCCAGTGATGCCAGTGCACTCTCTGGACTCACTGCAGTGCATCCCCACTGCTGCCAGTGCACTCTCTGGACTCACAGCAGTGCATCCCCAGTGGTGCCAGTGCACTCTCTGGACTCACTGCACTGCATCCCCAGTGGTGCCAATGCACTCTCTGGACTCACTGCACTGCATCCTCAGTGGTGCCAGTGCACTCTCTGGACTCACTGCACTGCATCCCAAGTGGTGCCAGTGCACTCTCTGGACTCACTGCACTGCATCCCCAGTGGTGCCAGTGCACTCTCTCGAGTCACTGCACTACATCGCCAGTGGTGCCAGTGCGCTCACTGGACTCACTGTACTGCATCATCAGTGGTGCTAGTGCACTCTCTGGACTCACTGCAGTGCATCCCCAGTGGTGCCAGTGCACTCTTTGGACTCACTGAAGTGCATTCTCAGTGGTGCCAGTGCACTCTCTGGACTCACTGCACTGCATCCCCAGTGGTGCCAGTGCACTCTCTGGACTCACTGAAGTGCATTCTCAGTGGTGCCAGTGCACTCTCTGGACTCACTGCAGTGCATCCCCAGTGGTGCCAGTACACTCTCTGGACTCACTGCACTGCATCCCCAGTGGTGCCAGTGCACTCTCTGGACTCACTGCACTGCATCCCCAGTGGTGCCAGTGCACTCTCTGGACTCACTGGACTGCATCCCCAGTGGTGCCAGTGCACTCTCTGGACTCACTGCAGTGCATCACCTGTGGTGCCAGTGCACTCTCTGGACTCACTGAACTGCATCCCCAGTGGTGCCAGTGCAATCTCTGGACTCACTGCACTGCATCCCCAGTATTGCCAGTGCACTCTCTGGACTCACTGCACTGCATCCCCAGTGGTGCCACTGCACTCTCTGGACTCACTGCACTGCATGTCCAGTGGTGCCAGTGCACTCTCTGCACTCACTGCACTGCATCCCCAGTGGTGCCAGTGCACTCACTGGACTCACTGAAAAGTATTCCCTCTGGTGCCAGTGCACTCTCTGGACTCACTGCACTGCATCCCCAGTGGTGCCAGTGCACTCTCTGGACTCACTGCACTGCATCCCCAGTGGTGCCAGTGCACTCTCTGGACTCACTGCACTGAATCCCCAGTGGTGCCAGTGCACTCTCTGGACTCACTGCACTGCATCCCCAGTTGTGCCAGTGCACTCTCTGCACTCACTGCACTGCATAGCCAGTGGTGCCAGTGCACTCACTGGACTCACTGCAGTGCATTCCCTCTGGTGCCAGTGCACTCTCTGGACTCACTGCACTGCATCCCCAGTGGTGCCTGTGCACTCTCTGGACTCACTGCACTGCATCCCCAGTGGTGCCAGTGCACTCTCTGGACTCACTGCAGTGCATCACCTGTGGTGCCAGTGCACTCTCTGGACTCACTGAAGTGCATCCCCAGTGGTGCCAGTGCAATCTCTGGACTCACTGCACTGCATCCCCAGTATTGCCAGTGCACACTCTGGACTCACTGCACTGCATCCCCAGTGCTGCCAGTGCACTCTCTGGACTCACTGCACTGCATCCCCAGTGGTGCCACTGCACTCTCTGGACTCACTGCACTGCATGTCCAGTGGTGCCAGTGCACTCTCTGCACTCACTGCACTGCATCCCCAGTGGTGCCAGTGCACTCTCTGGACTCACTGCAGTGCATCCCCAGTGGTGCCAGTGCACTCTCTGGACTCACTGCAGTGCATCACCAGTGGTGCCAGTGCACTCTCTGGACTCACTGAAGTGCATCCCCAGTGGTGCCAGTGCACTCTCTGGACTCACTGCACTGCATCCCCAGTGGTGCCAGTGCACTCTCTGGACTCACTGCACTGCATCCCCAGTGGTGCCAGAGCACTCTCTGGACTCACTGCACTGCATCCTCTGTGCTGCCAGTGCACTCTCTGGACTCACTGCACTGCATCCCCAGTGGTGCCAGTGCACTCTCTGGACTCACTGTACTGCACCCCCAGTGGAGCGCGTGCACTCTCTGGACTCACTGAAGTGCATCCCCAGTGGTGCCAGTGCACTCTCTGGACTCACTGCACTGCATCCCCAGTGGTGCTAGTGCACTCTCTGGACTCACTGCAGTGCATCCCCAGTGGTGCCAGTGCACTCACTGGACTGACTGCAATGCATCCCCAGTGGTGCCAGTGCACTCTCTGGACTCACTGCACTGCATCCCCAGTGCTGCCAGTGCAATCTCTGGACTCACTGTAGTGCATCCCCAGTGGTGCCAGTGCACTCTCTGGACTCACTGCAGTGCATCCCCAGTGGTGCCAGTGCACTCTCTGGACTTACTGTACTGCATCACCAGTGGTGCCAGTGCACTCTCTGGACTCACTGCAGTGCATCCCCAGTGGTGCCAGTGCACTCTCTGGACTCACTGCACTGCAGCCCCGGTGGTGCCAGTGCAATCTCTGGACTCACTGCACTGCATCCCCAGTGGTGCCAGTGCACTCTCTGGACTCACTGCACTGCATCTCGAGTTTTGCCAGTGAAGTCTTTGGACTCACTGCACTGCATCCCCAGTGGTGCCAGTGCACTCTCTGGAGTCACTGAAGTGCATCCCCAGTGGTGCCAGTGCACTCTCTGGACTCACTGCACTGCATGCCCATTGGTGCCACTGCACTCTCTGGACTCACTGTACTGCATCCCCACTGGTACCAGTGCACTCTGTGGACTCACTGTACTGCATCCCCAGTGCTGACAGTGCACTCTCTGGACTCACTGCACTGCATCCCCAGTGGTGCCAGTGCACTCTCTGGACTCACTGCAGTGCATCCCCAGTGGTGCCAGTGCACTCTCTGGACTCACTGCACTGCATCCCCAGTGGTGCCAGTGCACTCTCTGGACTCACTGCACCGCATCCACAGTGGTGCCAGTGCACTCACTGGACTCACTGCAGTGCATTCCCTCTGGTGCCAGTGCACTCTCTGGACTCACTGCACTGCATCCCCAGTGGTGCCAGTGCACTCTCTGGACTCACTGCACTGCATCCCCAGTGGTGCCAGTGCATTCTCTGGACTCACTGCAGTGCATCACCAGTGGTGCCAGTGCACTCTCTGGACTCACTGAGGTGCATCCCCAGTGGTGCCAGTGCAATCTCTGGACTCACTGCAGTGCATCCCCAGTGGTGCCAGTGCACACTCTGGACTCACTGTACTGCATCCCCAGTGGTGCCTGTGCACTCTCTGGACTCACTGCACTGCATCCCCAGTGTTCACAGTGTACTCTCTGCACTCACTACACTGCATCCCCAGTGGTGCCAGTGCACTCTCTGGACTCACTGCACTGCATCCCCAGTGGTGCCAGTGCACTCTGTGGACTCACTGCACTGCATCCCCAGTGGTGCCAGTGCACTCTCTGGACTCACTGAAGTGCATTCTCAGTGGTGCCAGTGCACTCTCTGGACTCACTGCACTGCATCCCCAGTGGTGCCAGTACACTCACAGGACTGACTGCACTGCATCCCCAGTGGAGCCAGTGCGCTCTCTGGACTCACTGCACTGCATCCCCATTGGTGCCAGTGCATTCTCTGGACTCACCGCACTGCACCCTGAGTGGTGCCAGTGCACTCTCTGGACTCACTGGACTGCATCCCCAGTGTTGCCAGTGCACTCTCTGGAGTAACTGCAGTGCATCCCCAGTGGTGCCAAAGCACTCTCTGGACTCCCGGAACCGCATCCCCAGTGGTGCCAGTGCACTCTCTGGGCTCACTGCAGTGCATCCCCAGTGGTGCCAGTGCACTCTCTTGACTCACTGCACTGCATCCCCAGTGGTGCCAGTGTACTCACTGGACTCACTGCACTGCATTCCCCAGTGGTGCTAGTGCACTCTCTGGACTCACTGCAGTGCATCCCCAGTGGTGCCAGTGCACTCTCTGGACTCACTGAAGTGCATTCTCAGTGGTTCCAGTACACTCTGTGGACTCACTGCAGTGCATCCCCAGTGGTGCCAGTGCGCTCTCTGGAATCACTGCAGTGCATCCCCTGTGGTGCCACTGCACTCTCTGGACTCACTGCAGTGCAACCCCAGTGGTGCCAGTGCACTCTCTGGACTCACTGCAGTGCATCCCCACTGCTGCCAGTGCACTCTCTGGACTCACTGCAGTGCATCCCCAGTGGTGCCAATGCACTCTCTGGACTCACTGCACTGCATCCCCAGTGGTGCCAGTGCACTCTCTGGACTCACTGCACTGCATCCCAAGTGGTGCCAGTGCACTCTCTGGACTCACTGCACTGCATCCCCAGTGGTGCCAGTGCACTCTCTCGAGTCACTGCACTACATCGCCAGTGGTGCCAGTGCGCTCACTGGACTCACTGTACTGCATCATCAGTGGTGCTAGTGCACTCTCTGGACTCACTGCAGTGCATCCCCAGTGGTGCCAGTGCACTCTTTGGACTCACTGAAGTGCATTCTCAGTGGTGCCAGTGCACTCTCTGGACTCACTGCACTGCATCCCCAGTGGTGCCAGTGCACTCTCTGGACTCACTGAAGTGCATTCTCAGTGGTGCCAGTGCACTCTCTGGACTCACTGCAGTGCATCCCCAGTGGTGCCAGTACACTCACTGGACTCACTGCACTGCATCCCCAGTGGTGCCAGTGCACTCTCTGGACTCACTGCACTGCATCCCCAGTGGTGCCAGTGCACTCTCTGGACTCACTGCACTGCATCCCCAGTGCTGCCTGTGCACTCTCTGGACTCACTGCACTGCATCCCCAGTGGTGCCAGTGCACTCTCTGGACTCACTGCAGTGCATCACCTGTGGTGCCAGTGCACTCTCTGGACTCACTGAAGTGCATCCCCAGTGGTGCCAGTGCAATCTCTGGACTCACTGCACTGCATCCCCAGTATTGCCAGTGCACACTCTGGACTCACTGCACTGCATCCCCAGTGGTGCCAGTGCACTCTCTGGACTCACTGCACTGCATCCCCAGTGGTGCCACTGCACTCTCTGGACTCACTGCACTGCATGACCAGTGGTGCCAGTGCACTCTCTGCACTCACTGCACTGCATCCCCAGTGGTGCCAGTGCACTCACTGGACTCACTGAAAAGTATTCCCTCTGGTGCCAGTGCACTCTCTGGACTCACTGCACTGCATCCCCAGTGGTGCCAGTGCACTCTCTGGACTCACTGCACTGCATCCCCAGTGGTGCCAGTGCACTCTCTGGACTCACTGCACTGCATCCCCAGTGGTGCCAGTGCACTCTCTGGACTCACTGCACTGCATCCCCAGTTGTGCCAGTGCACTCTCTGGACTCACTGCACTGCATACCCAGTGGTGCCAGTGCACTCACTGGACTCACTGCAGTGCATTCCCTCTGGTGCCAGTGCACTCTCTGGACTCACTGCACTGCATCCCCAGTGGTGCCAGTGCACTCTCTGGACTCACTGCACTGCATCCCCAGTGGTGCCAGTGCACTCTCTGGACTCACTGCAGTGCATCACCTGTGGTGCCAGTGCACTCTCTGGACTCACTGAAGTGCATCCCCTGTGGTGCCAGTGCAATCTCTGGACTCACTGCACTGCATCCCCTGTATTGCCAGTGCACACTCTGGACTCACTGCAGTGCATCCCCAGTGCTGCCAGTGCACTCTCTGGACTCACTGCACTGCATCCCCAGTGGTGCCACTGCACTCTCTGGACTCACTGCACTGCATCCCCAGTGGTGCTAGTGCACTCTCTGCACTCACTGCACTGCATCCCCAGTGGTGCCAGTGCACTCTCTGGACTCACTGAAAAGTATTCCCTCTGGTGCCAGTGCACTCTCTGGACTCACTGCACTGCATCCCCAGTGGTGCCAGTGCACTCTCTGGACTCACTGCAGTGCATCCCCAGTGGTGCCAGTGCACTCTCTGGACTCACTGCAGTGCATCACCAGTGGTGCCAGTGCACTCTCTGGACTCACTGAAGTGCATCCCCAGTGGTGCCAGTGCACTCTCTGGACTCACTGCACTGCATCCCCAGTGGTGCCAGTGCACTCTCTGGACTCACTGCAGTGCATCCCCAGTGGTGCCAGAGCACTCTCTGGACTCACTGCACTGCATCCTCTGTGCTGCCAGTGCACTCTCTGGACTCACTGCACTGCATCCGCAGTGGTGCCAGTGCACTCTCTGGACTCACTGTACTGCATCCCCAGTGGAGCGCGTGCACTCTCTGGACTCACTGAAGTGCATCCCCAGTGGTGCCAGTGCACTCTCTGGACTCACTGCACTGCATCCCCAGTGGTGCTAGTGCACTCTCTGGACTCACTGCAGTGCATCCCCAGTGGTGCCAGTGCACTCTCTGGACTCACTGAAGGGCATTCTCAGTGGTGCCAGTGCACTCTCTGGACTCACTGCAGTGTTTCCCTAGTGGTGCCAGTACACTCACTGGACTGACTGCAATGCATCCCCAGTGGTGCCAGTGCACTCTCTGGACTCACCGCACCGCATCCCCAGTGGTGCCAGTGCACTCTCTGGAGTAACTGCACTGCATCACCAGTGGTGCCAGTGCACTCTCTGGACTCACTGCACTGCATCGCCAGTGGTGCCAGTGCACTCTCTGGACTCACTGCACTGCATCCCCAGTGGTGCCAGAGCACTCTCTGGACTCACTGCAGTGCATCCCCAGTGGTGCCAGTGCACTCTCTGGACTCACTGCACTGCATCCCCAGTGGTGCCAGTGCACTCTCTGGACTCACTGCACTGCATCCCCAGTGGTGCCAGTGCACTCTCTGGACTCCCGGCACCGCATCCCCAGTGGTGCCAGTGCACTCTCTGGGCTCACTACACTGCATCCCCAGTGGTGCCAGTGCACTCTCTGGACTCACTGCACTGCATCCGCAGTGGTGCCAGTGCACTCACTGGATTCACTGCACTGCATCCCCAGTGGTGCTAGTGCACTCTCTGGACTCACTGCACTGCATCCCCAGTGGTACCAGTGCACTCTCTGGACTCACTGAAGTGCATTCTCAGTGGTGCCAGTGCACTCTGTGGACTCACTGCAGTGCATCCCCAGTGGTGCCAGTGCGCTCTCTGGACTCACTGCAGTGCATCCCCAGTGGGGCCAGTGCACTCTCTGGACTCACTGCACTGCATCCCCAGTGCTGCCAGTGCACTCTCTGGACTCACTGCAGTGCATCCCCAGTGGTGCCAGTGCACTCTCTGGACTCACTGCACTGCATCCCCAGTGGTGCCAGTGCACTCTCTGGACTCACTGCAGTGCATCCCCAGTGGTGCCAGTGCACTCTCTGGACTCACTGCACTGCATCCCTAGTGGTACCAGTGCACTCTGTGGACTCACTGCAGTGCATCCCCAGTGGTGCCAGTGCACTCTCTGGACTCACTGCACTGCATCCCCAGTGGTGCCAGTGCACTCTCTGGACTCACTGCACTGCATCCCCAGTGGTGCCAGTGCACTCTCTGGACTCACTGAAGTGCATCCCCAGTGGTGCCAGTGCACTCTCTGGAGTCACTGCACTGCATCCCCAGTGGTGCTAGTGCACTCTGTGGACTCACTGCAGTGCATCCCCAGTGGTGCCAGTGCACTCTCTGGACTCACTGAAGGGCATTCTCAGTGGTGCCAGTGCACTCTCTGGACTCACTGCAGTGCATCACCAGTGGTGCCAGTACACTCACTGGACTGACTGCACTGCATCCCCAGTGGTGCCAGTGCACTCTCTGGACTCACCGCACCGCATCCCCAGTGGTGCCAGTGCACTCTCTGGAGTAACTGCAGTGCATCACCAGTGGTGCCAGTGCACTCTCTGAACTCACTGCAGTGCATCCCCAGTGGTGCCAGTGCACTCTCTGGACTCACTGCACTGCATCCCCAGTGGTGCCAGTGCACTCTCTGGACTCACAGCACTGCATCCCCAGTGGTGCCAGTGCACTCTCTGGACTTTCGGCACCGCATCCCCAGTGGTGCCAGTGCACTCTCTGGGCTCACTGCAGTGCATCCCCAGTGGTGCCAGTGCACTCACTGGATTCACTGCACTGCATCCCCAGTGGTGCTAGTGCACTCTCTGGACTCACTGCAGTGCATCCCCAGTGGTACCAGTGCACTCTCTGGACTCACTGAAGTGCATTCTCAGTGGTGCCAGTGCACTCTGTGGACTCACTGCAGTGCATCCCCAGTGGTGCCAGTGCGCTCTCTGGACTCACTGCAGTGCATCCCCAGTGGTGCCAGTGCACTCTCTGGACTCACTGCACTGCATCCCCAGTGCTGCCAGTGCACTCTCTGGACTCACTGCACTGCATCCCCAGTGGTGCCAGTGCACTCTCTGGACTCACTGCAGTGCATCCCCAGTGGTGCCAGTGCACTCTCTGGACTCACTGCAGTGCATCCCCAGTGGTGCCAGTGCACTCTCTGGACTCACTGCACTGCATCCCCAGTGGTACCAGTGCACTCTGTGGACTCACTGCAGTGCATCCCCAGTGGTGCCAGTGCACTCTCTGGACTCACTGCACTGCATCCCCAGTGGTGCCAGTGCACTCTCTGGACTCACTGCAGTGCATCCCCAGTGGTGCCAGTGCACTCTCTGGACTCACTGCACTGCATCCAAAGTGGTGCCAGTGCACTCTCTGGACTCACTGCACTGCATCCCCAGTGGTGCCAGTGCACTCTCTCGAGTCACTGCACTACATCCCCAGTGGTGCCAGTGCACTCACTGGACTCACTGTACTGCATCATCAGTGGTGCCAGTGCACTCTCTGGACTCACTGCAGTGCATCCCCAGTGGTGCCAGTGCACTCTCTGGACTCACTGCACTGCATCCCCAGTGGTGCCAGTGCACTCACTGGACTCACTATACTGCATCACCAGTGGTGCCAGTGCACTCTCTGGACTCACTGCACTGCATCCCCAGTGTTGCCAGTGCATTCACTGGACTCACTGTACTGCATCTCCAGTGGTTCCAGTGCACTCTCTGGGCTCACTGCAGTGCATCCCCAGTGGTGCCAGTGCACTCTCTGGACTCACTGCAGTGCATCCCCAGTGGTGCCAGTGCACTCACTGGATTCACTGCACTACATTCCCAGTGGTGCTAGTGCACTCTCTGGACTCACTGCAGTGCATCCCCAGTGGTGCCAGTGCACTCTTTGGACTCACTGAAGTGCATTCTCAGTGGTGCCAGTGCACTCTCTGGACTCACTGCACTGCATCCCCAGTGGTGCCAGTGCGCTCTCTGGACTCACTGAAGTGCATTCTCAGTGGTGCCAGTGCACTCTGTGGACTCACTGCAGTGCATCCCCAGTGGTGCCAGTACACTCTCTGGACTCACTGCACTGCATCCCCAGTGGTGCTAGTGCACTCTGTGGACTCACTGCAGTGCATCCCCTGTGGTGCCAGTGCACTCTCTGGACTCACTGAAGGGCATTCTCAGTGGTGCCAGTGCACTCTCTGTACTCACTGCAGTGCATCACCAGTGGTGCCAGTGCACTCTCTGGACTCACCGCACCGCATCCCCAGTGGTGCCAGTGCACTCTCTGGAGTAACTGCAGTGCATCACCAGTGGTGCCAGTGCACTCTCTGGACTCACTGCACTGCATCCCCAGTGGTGCCAATGCACTCTCTGGACTCACTGCACTGCATCCCCAGTGGTGCCAGAGCACTCTCTGGACTCACTGCACTGCATCCCCAGTGCTGCCTGTGCACTCTCTGGACTCACTGCACTGCATCCCCAGTGGTGCCAGTGCACTCTCTGGACTCACTGCACTGCATCCCCAGTGGTGCCAGTGCACTCCCTGCACTCACTGCACTGCATCCCCAGTGGTGCCAGTGCACTCACTGGACTCACTGCAGTGCATTCCCTCTGGTGCCAGTGCACTCTCTGGACTCACTGCACTGCATCCCAAGTGCTGCCAGTGCACTCTCTGGACTCACTGCAGTGCATCCCCAGTGGTGCCAGTGCACTCTCTGGACTCACTGCAGTGCATCCCCAGTGGTGCCAGTGCACTCTCTGGACTCACTGAAGTGCATCCCCCGTGGTGTCAGTGCGATCTCTGGACTCACTGCACTGCATTCCCAGTGGTGCCAGTGCACACTCTGGACTCACTGCACTGCATCCCCAGTGGTGCCAGTGCACTCTCTGGACTCACTGCAGTGCATCCCCAATGTTGCCAGTGCACTCTCTGGACTCACTGCACTGCATCCACAGTGGTGCCAGTGCACTCTCTGGACTCACTGCAGTGCATCACCAGTGGTGCCAGTACACTCTCTGGACACAATGAAGTGCATTCTCAGTGGTGCCAGTGCACTCTCTGGACTCACTGCGCTGCATCCCCAGTGGTGCCAGTACACTCACTGGACTCACTGCACTGCATCCCCAGTGGTGCCAGTGCAGTCTCTGCACTCACTGAAGTGCATCTCCAGTGGTGCCAGTGAACTCTCTGGACTCACTGCAGTGCATCCCCAGTGGTGCCAGTGCACTCTCTGGACTCACTGCTCTGCATCCCCAGTGGTGCCAGTGCACTCTCTGGACTCACTGCACTGCATCCCCAGTGGTGCCAGTGCACTCTCTGGACTCACTGCACTGCATCTCCAATGGTGCCAGTGCACTCTCTGGACTCACTGCACTGCATCCCCAGTGGTGCCAATGCACTCTCTGGACTCACTGCTGTTCATCCCCAGTGGTGCCAGTGCACTCTCTGGACTCACTGTACAGCATCCCCAGTGGTGCCAGTGCACTCTCTGGACTCACTGCACTGCATCCCCAGTGGTGCCAGTGCACTCTGTGGACTCACTGCTGTGCATCCCCATTGGTGCCAGTGCACTCTCTGGACTCACTGCACTGCACCCCCAGTGCTGCCAGTGCACTCTCTGGACTCACTGCACTGCATCCCCAGTGGTGCCAGTGCACTCTCTGGACTCACTGCAGTGCATCCCCAGTGGTGCCAGTGCACTCTCTGGACTCACTGCAGTGCATCCCCAGTGGTGCCAGTGCACTCTCTGGACTCACTGCACTGCATCCCCAGTGGTACCAGTGCACTCTGTGGACTCACTGCAGTGCATCCCCAGTGGTGCCAGTGCACTCTCTGGACTCACTGCACTGCATCCCCAGTGGTGCCAGTGCACTCTCTGGACTCACTGCACTGCACATCCAAAGTGGTGCCAGTGCACTCTCTGGAGTCACTGCACTGCATCCCCAGTGGTGCCAGTGCACTCTCTCGAGTCACTGCACTACATCCCCAGTGGTGCCAGTGCACTCACTGGACTCACTGTACTGCATCATCAGTGGTGCCAGTGCACTCTCTGGACTCACTGCAGTGCATCCCCAGTGGTGCCAGTGCACTCTCTGGACTCACTGCACTGCATCCCCAGTGGTGCCAGTGCACTCACTGGACTCACTATACTGCATCACCAGTGGTGCCAGTGCACTCTCTGGACTCACTGCACTGCATCCCCAGTGTTGCCAGTGCATTCACTGGACTCACTGTACTGCATCTCCAGTGGTTCCAGTGCACTCTCTGGGCTCACTGCAGTGCATCCCCAGTGGTGCCAGTGCACTCTCTGGACTCACTGCAGTGCATCCCCAGTGGTGCCAGTGCACTCACTGGATTCACTGCACTACATTCCCAGTGGTGCTAGTGCACTCTCTGGACTCACTGCAGTGCATCCCCAGTGGTGCCAGTGCACTCTTTGGACTCACTGAAGTGCATTCTCTGTGGTGCCAGTGCACTCTCTGGACTCACTGCACTGCATCCCCAGTGGTGCCAGTGCGCTCTCTGGACTCACTGAAGTGCATTCTCAGTGGTGCCAGTGCACTCTCTGGACTCACTGCAGTGCATCCCCAGTGGTGCCAGTACACTCTCTGGACTCACTGCACTGCATCCCCAGTGGTGCTAGTGCACTCTGTGGACTCACTGCAGTGCATCCCCAGTGGTGCCAGTGCACTCTCTGGACTCACTGAAGGGCATTCTCAGTGGTGCCAGTGCACTCTCTGTACTCACTGCAGTGCATCACCAGTGGTGCCAGTGCACTCTCTGGACTCACCGCACCGCATCCCCAGTGGTGCCAGTGCACTCTCTGGAGTAACTGCAGTGCATCCCCAGTGGTGCCAGTGCACTCTCTGGACTCACTGCACTGCATCCCCAGTGGTGCCAATGCACTCTCTGGACTCACTGCACTGCATCCCCAGTGGTGCCAGAGCACTCTCTGGACTCACTGCACTGCATCCCCAGTGCTGCCTGTGCACTCTCTGGACTCACTGCACTGCATCCCCAGTGGTGCCAGTGCACTCTCTGGACTCACTGCACTGCATCCCCAGTGGTGCCAGTGCACTCCCTGCACTCACTGCACTGCATCCCCAGTGGTGCCAGTGCACTCACTGGACTCACTGCAGTGCATTCCCTCTGGTGCCAGTGCACTCTCTGGACTCACTGCACTGCATCCCCAGTGCTGCCAGTGCACTCTCTGGACTCACTGCAGTGCATCCCCAGTGGTGCCAGTGCACTCTCTGGACTCACTGCAGTGCATCCCCAGTGGTGCCAGTGCACTCTCTGGACTCACTGAAGTGCATCCCCCGTGGTGCCAGTGCGATCTCTGGACTCACTGCACTGCATTCCCAGTGGTGCCAGTGCACACTCTGGACTCACTGCACTGCATCCCCAGTGGTGCCAGTGCACTCTCTGGACTCACTGCAGTGCATCCCCAGTGTTGCCAGTGCACTCTCTGGACTCACTGCACTGCATCCACAGTGGTGCCAGTGCACTCTCTGGACTCACTGCAGTGCATCACCAGTGGTGCCAGTACACTCTCTGGACACAATGAAGTGCATTCTCAGTGGTGCCAGTGCACTCTCTGGACTCACTGCGCTGCATCCCCAGTGGTGCCAGTACACTCACTGGACTCACTGCACTGCATCCCCAGTGGTGCCAGTGCAGTCTCTGCACTCACTGAAGTGCATCTCCAGTGGTGCCAGTGAACTCTCTGGACTCACTGCAGTGCATCCCCAGTGGTGCCAGTGCACTCTCTGGACTCACTGCACTGCATCCCCAGTGGTGCCAGTGCACTCTCTGGACTCACTGCACTGCATCTCCAATGGTGCCAGTGCACTCTCTGGACTCACTGCACTGCATCCCCAGTGGTGCCAATGCACTCTCTGGACTCACTGCTGTGCATCCCCAGTGGTGCCAGTGCACTCTCTGGACTCACTGTACTGCATCCCCAGTGGTGCCAGTGCACTCTCTGGACTTGCTGCACTGCATCCCCAGTGGTGCCAGTGCACTCTGTGGACTCACTGCTGAGCATCCCCATTGGTGCCAGTGCACTCTCTGGACTCACTGCACTGCACCCCCAGTGGTGTCAGTGCACTCTCTGGACTCACTGCACTGCATCCCCAGTGGTGCAAGTGCACTCTCTGGACTCCCTGCAGTGCATCCCAAGTGGTTCCAATGCACTCTCTAGACTCACTGCAGTGCATCCGCAGTGGTGCCAGTACACTCACTGGACTCACTGCACTGCATCCCCAGTGGTGCCAGTGCAGTCTCTGCACTCACTGAAGTGCATCTCCAGTGGTGCCAGTGATCTCTCTGGACTCACTGCAGTGCATCCCCAGTGGTGCCAGTGCACTCTCTGGACTCACTGCACTGCATCCCCAGTGGTGCCAGTGCACTCTCTGGACTCACTGCACTGCATCTCCAATGGTGCCAGTGCACTCTCTGGACTCACTGCAGTGCATCCCCAGTGGTGCCAGTGCACTCTCTGGACTCACTGCACTGCATCCCCAGTGGTGCCAATGCACTCTCTGGACTCACTGCTGTGCATCCCCAGTGGTGCCAGTGCACTCTCTGGACTCACTGTACTGCATCCCCAGTGGTGCCAGTGCACTCTCTGGACTCACTGCACTGCATCCCCATTGGTGCCAGTGCACTCTCTGGACTCACTGCACTGCATCCCCAGTGGTGCCAGTGCACTCTCTGGACTTGCTGCACTGCATCCCCAGTGGTGCCAGTACACTCTCTGGACTCACTGCACTGCATCCCCAGTGTTGCCAGTGCACTCTCTGGACTCACTGCACTGCATCCCCAGTGGAGCCCGTGCACTCTCTGGACTCACTACACTGCATCCCCAGTGGTGCCAGTGCACTCTCTGGACTCACTGCAGTGCATCCCCAGTGGTGCCAGTGCACTCTTTGGACTCACTGAAGTGCATTCTCAGTGGTGCAAGTGCACTCTCTGGACTCACTGCACTGCATCCCCAGTGGTGCCAGTGCGCTCTCTGGACTCACTGAAGTGCATCCCCAGTGGTGCCAGTACACTCTCTGGACTCACTGAAGGGCATTCTCAGTGGTGCCAGTGCACTCTCTGGACTCACTGCAGTGCATCCCCAGTGGTGCCAGTGCACTCTCTGGACTCACCGCACCGCATCCCCAGTGGTGCCAGTGCACTCTCTGGAGTAACTGCAGTGCATCACCAGTGGTGCCACTGCACTCTCTGGACTCACTGCACATCATCCCCAGTGGTGCCAGAGCACTCTCTGGACTCACTGCACTGCATCCCCAGTGGTGCCAGTGCACTCTCTGGACTCACTGAAGTGCATTCTCAGTGGTGCCAGAGCACTCTCTGGACTCACTGCACTGCATCCCCAGTGGAGCCAGTGCGATCTCTGGACTCACTGCACTGCATCCCCAGTGGTGCCAGTGCACTCTGTGGACTCACTGCAGTGCATCCCCAGTGGAGCCCGTGTACTCTGTGGACTCACTGCAGTGCATCCCCAGTGGTGCCAGTGCACTCTCTGGACTCACTGAAGGGCATCCCCAGTGGTGCCAGTACACTCACTGGACTCACTGCACTGCATCCCCAGTGGTGTTAGTGCACTCTCTGGACTCACTGCACTGCATCCCCAGTGGTGCCAGAGCACTCTCTGGACTCACTGCGCTGCATCCCCAGTGGTGCCAGTGCACTCTGTGGACTCACTGCTGTGCATCCCCATTGGTGCCAGTGCACTCTCTGGACTCACTGCACTGCATCCCCAGTGGTGCCAGTGCACTCTGTGGAGTCACTGCACTGCATCCCCAGTGGTGCAAGTGCACTCTCTGGACTCACTGCAGTGCATCCCAAGTGGTGCCAATGCACTCTCTGGACTCACTGCAGTGCATCCCCAGTGGTGCCAGTGCACTCTCTCGATTCACTGCACTACATCCCCAGTGGTGCCAGTGCACTCACTGGACTCACTGTACTGCATCATCAGTGGTGCCAGTGCACTCTCTGGACTCACTGCAGTGCATCCCCAGTGGTGCCAGTGCACTCTCTGGACTCACTGCACTGCATCCACAGTGTTGCCAGTGCATTCACTGGAGTCACTGTACTGCGTCTCCAGTGGTTCCAGTGCACAATCTGGGCTCACTGCAGTGCATCCCCAGTGGTGCCAGTGCACTCTCTGGACTCACTGCAGTGCATCCCCACTGGTGCCAGTGCACTCACTGGATTCACTGCACTACATTCCCAGTGGTGCTAGTGCACTCTCTGGACTCACTGCAGTGCATCCCCAGTGGTGCCAGTGCACTCTTTGGACTCACTGAAGTGCATTCTCAGTGGTGCCAGTGCACTCTCTGGACTCACTGAAGTGCATCCCCCGTGGTGTCAGTGCGATCTCTGGACTCACTGCACTGCATTCCCAGTGGTGCCAGTGCACACTCTGGACTCACTGCACTGCATCCCCAGTGGTGCCAGTGCACTCTCTGGACTCACTGCAGTGCATCCCCAATGTTGCCAGTGCACTCTCTGGACTCACTACACTGCATCCACAGTGGTGCCAGTGCACTCTCTGGACTCACTGCAGTGCATCACCAGTGGTGCCAGTACACTCTCTGGACACAATGAAGTGCATTCTCAGTGGTGCCAGTGCACTCTCTGGACTCACTGCGCTGCATCCCCAGTGGTGCCAGTACACTCACTGGACTCACTGCACTGCATCCCCAGTGGTGCCAGTGCAGTCTCTGCACTCACTGAAGTGCATCTCCAGTGGTGCCAGTGAACTCTCTGGACTCACTGCAGTGCATCCCCAGTGGTGCCAGTGCACTCTCTGGACTCACTGCTCTGCATCCCCAGTGGTGCCAGTGCACTCTCTGGACTCACTGCACTGCATCCCCAGTGGTGCCAGTGCACTCTCTGGACTCACTGCACTGCATCTCCAATGGTGCCAGTGCACTCTCTGGACTCACTGCACTGCATCCCCAGTGGTGCCAATGCACTCTCTGGACTCACTGCTGTTCATCCCCAGTGGTGCCAGTGCACTCTCTGGACTCACTGTACAGCATCCCCAGTGGTGCCAGTGCACTCTCTGGACTCACTGCACTGCATCCCCAGTGGTGCCAGTGCACTCTGTGGACTCACTGCTGTGCATCCCCATTGGTGCCAGTGCACTCTCTGGACTCACTGCACTGCACCCCCAGTGCTGCCAGTGCACTCTCTGGACTCACTGCACTGCATCCCCAGTGGTGCCAGTGCACTCTCTGGACTCACTGCAGTGCATCCCCAGTGGTGCCAGTGCACTCTCTGGACTCACTGCAGTGCATCCCCAGTGGTGCCAGTGCACTCTCTGGACTCACTGCACTGCATCCCCAGTGGTACCAGTGCACTCTGTGGACTCACTGCAGTGCATCCCCAGTGGTGCCAGTGCACTCTCTGGACTCACTGCACTGCATCCCCAGTGGTGCCAGTGCACTCTCTGGACTCACTGCACTGCACATCCAAAGTGGTGCCAGTGCACTCTCTGGAGTCACTGCACTGCATCCCCAGTGGTGCCAGTGCACTCTCTCGAGTCACTGCACTACATCCCCAGTGGTGCCAGTGCACTCACTGGACTCACTGTACTGCATCATCAGTGGTGCCAGTGCACTCTCTGGACTCACTGCAGTGCATCCCCAGTGGTGCCAGTGCACTCTCTGGACTCACTGCACTGCATCCCCAGTGGTGCCAGTGCACTCACTGGACTCACTATACTGCATCACCAGTGGTGCCAGTGCACTCTCTGGACTCACTGCACTGCATCCCCAGTGTTGCCAGTGCATTCACTGGACTCACTGTACTGCATCTCCAGTGGTTCCAGTGCACTCTCTGGGCTCACTGCAGTGCATCCCCAGTGGTGCCAGTGCACTCTCTGGACTCACTGCAGTGCATCCCCAGTGGTGCCAGTGCACTCACTGGATTCACTGCACTACATTCCCAGTGGTGCTAGTGCACTCTCTGGACTCACTGCAGTGCATCCCCAGTGGTGCCAGTGCACTCTTTGGACTCACTGAAGTGCATTCTCTGTGGTGCCAGTGCACTCTCTGGACTCACTGCACTGCATCCCCAGTGGTGCCAGTGCGCTCTCTGGACTCACTGAAGTGCATTCTCAGTGGTGCCAGTGCACTCTCTGGACTCACTGCAGTGCATCCCCAGTGGTGCCAGTACACTCTCTGGACTCACTGCACTGCATCCCCAGTGGTGCTAGTGCACTCTGTGGACTCACTGCAGTGCATCCCCAGTGGTGCCAGTGCACTCTCTGGACTCACTGAAGGGCATTCTCAGTGGTGCCAGTGCACTCTCTGTACTCACTGCAGTGCATCACCAGTGGTGCCAGTGCACTCTCTGGACTCACCGCACCGCATCCGCAGTGGTGCCAGTGCACTCTCTGGAGTAACTGCAGTGCATCCCCAGTGGTGCCAGTGCACTCTCTGGACTCACTGCACTGCATCCCCAGTGGTGCCAATGCACTCTCTGGACTCACTGCACTGCATCCCCAGTGGTGCCAGAGCACTCTCTGGACTCACTGCACTGCATCCCCAGTGCTGCCTGTGCACTCTCTGGACTCACTGCACTGCATCCCCAGTGGTGCCAGTGCACTCTCTGGACTCACTGCACTGCATCCCCAGTGGTGCCAGTGCACTCCCTGCACTCACTGCACTGCATCCCCAGTGGTGCCAGTGCACTCACTGGACTCACTGCAGTGCATTCCCTCTGGTGCCAGTGCACTCTCTGGACTCACTGCACTGCATCCCCAGTGCTGCCAGTGCACTCTCTGGACTCACTGCAGTGCATCCCCAGTGGTGCCAGTGCACTCTCTGGACTCACTGCACTGCATCCCCAGTGGTGCCAGTGCACTCTCTGGACTCACTGAAGTGCATCCCCCGTGGTGCCATTGCGATCTCTGGACTCACTGCACTGCATTCCCAGTGGTGCCAGTGCACACTCTGGACTCACTGCACTGCATCCCCAGTGGTGCCAGTGCACTCTCTGGACTCACTGCACTGCATCCCCAGTGGTGCCAGTGCAGTCTCTGCACTCACTGAAGTGCATCTCCAGTGGTGCCAGTGCACTCTCTGGACTCACTGCAGTGCATCCCCAGTGGTGCCAGTGCACTCTCTGGACTCACTGCACTGCATCCCCAGTGGTGCCAGTGCACTCTCTGGACTCACTGCACTGCATCTCCAATGGTGCCAGTGCACTCTCTGGACTCACTGCACTGCATCCCCAGTGGTGCCAATGCACTCTCTGGACTCACTGCTGTGCATCCCCAGTGGTGCCAGTGCACTCTCTGGACTCACTGTACTGCATCCCCAGTGGTGCCAGTGCACTCTCTGGACTTGCTGCACTGCATCCCCAGTGGTGCCAGTGCACTCTGTGGACTCACTGCTGAGCATCCCCATTGGTGCCAGTGCACTCTCTGGACTCACTGCACTGCACCCCCAGTGGTGTCAGTGCACTCTCTGGACTCACTGCACTGCATCCCCAGTGGTGCAAGTGCACTCTCTGGACTCCCTGCAGTGCATCCCAAGTGGTTCCAATGCACTCTCTAGACTCACTGCAGTGCATCCGCAGTGGTGCCAGTACACTCACTGGACTCACTGCACTGCATCCCCAGTGGTGCCAGTGCAGTCTCTGCACTCACTGAAGTGCATCTCCAGTGGTGCCAGTGATCTCTCTGGACTCACTGCAGTGCATCCCCAGTGGTGCCAGTGCACTCTCTGGACTCACTGCACTGCATCCCCAGTGGTGCCAGTGCACTCTCTGGACTCACTGCACTGCATCTCCAATGGTGCCAGTGCACTCTCTGGACTCACTGCAGTGCATCCCCAGTGGTGCCAGTGCACTCTCTGGACTCACTGCACTGCATCCCCAGTGGTGCCAATGCACTCTCTGGACTCACTGCTGTGCATCCCCAGTGGTGCCAGTGCACTCTCTGGACTCACTGTACTGCATCCCCAGTGGTGCCAGTGCACTCTCTGGACTCACTGCACTGCATCCCCATTGGTGCCAGTGCACTCTCTGGACTCACTGCACTGCATCCCCAGTGGTGCCAGTGCACTCTCTGGACTTGCTGCACTGCATCCCCAGTGGTGCCAGTACACTCTCTGGACTCACTGCACTGCATCCCCAGTGTTGCCAGTGCACTCTCTGGACTCACTGCACTGCATCCCCAGTGGAGCCCGTGCACTCTCTGGACTCACTACACTGCATCCCCAGTGGTGCCAGTGCACTCTCTGGACTCACTGCAGTGCATCCCCAGTGGTGCCAGTGCACTCTTTGGACTCACTGAAGTGCATTCTCAGTGGTGCAAGTGCACTCTCTGGACTCACTGCACTGCATCCCCAGTGGTGCCAGTGCGCTCTCTGGACTCACTGAAGTGCATCCCCAGTGGTGCCAGTACACTCTCTGGACTCACTGAAGGGCATTCTCAGTGGTGCCAGTGCACTCTCTGGACTCACTGCAGTGCATCCCCAGTGGTGCCAGTGCACTCTCTGGACTCACCGCACCGCATCCCCAGTGGTGCCAGTGCACTCTCTGGAGTAACTGCAGTGCATCACCAGTGGTGCCACTGCACTCTCTGGACTCACTGCACATCATCCCCAGTGGTGCCAGAGCACTCTCTGGACTCACTGCACTGCATCCCCAGTGGTGCCAGTGCACTCTCTGGACTCACTGAAGTGCATTCTCAGTGGTGCCAGAGCACTCTCTGGACTCACTGCACTGCATCCCCAGTGGAGCCAGTGCGATCTCTGGACTCACTGCACTGCATCCCCAGTGGTGCCAGTGCACTCTGTGGACTCACTGCAGTGCATCCCCAGTGGAGCCCGTGTACTCTGTGGACTCACTGCAGTGCATCCCCAGTGGTGCCAGTGCACTCTCTGGACTCACTGAAGGGCATCCCCAGTGGTGCCAGTACACTCACTGGACTCACTGCACTGCATCCCCAGTGGTGTTAGTGCACTCTCTGGACTCACTGCACTGCATCCCCAGTGGTGCCAGAGCACTCTCTGGACTCACTGCGCTGCATCCCCAGTGGTGCCAGTGCACTCTGTGGACTCACTGCTGTGCATCCCCATTGGTGCCAGTGCACTCTCTGGACTCACTGCACTGCATCCCCAGTGGTGCCAGTGCACTCTGTGGAGTCACTGCACTGCATCCCCAGTGGTGCAAGTGCACTCTCTGGACTCACTGCAGTGCATCCCAAGTGGTGCCAATGCACTCTCTGGACTCACTGCAGTGCATCCCCAGTGGTGCCAGTGCACTCTCTCGATTCACTGCACTACATCCCCAGTGGTGCCAGTGCACTCACTGGACTCACTGTACTGCATCATCAGTGGTGCCAGTGCACTCTCTGGACTCACTGCAGTGCATCCCCAGTGGTGCCAGTGCACTCTCTGGACTCACTGCACTGCATCCACAGTGTTGCCAGTGCATTCACTGGAGTCACTGTACTGCGTCTCCAGTGGTTCCAGTGCACAATCTGGGCTCACTGCAGTGCATCCCCAGTGGTGCCAGTGCACTCTCTGGACTCACTGCAGTGCATCCCCACTGGTGCCAGTGCACTCACTGGATTCACTGCACTACATTCCCAGTGGTGCTAGTGCACTCTCTGGACTCACTGCAGTGCATCCCCAGTGGTGCCAGTGCACTCTTTGGACTCACTGAAGTGCATTCTCAGTGGTGCCAGTGCACTCTCTGGACTCACTGCACTGCATCCCCAGTGGTGCCAGTGCGCTCTCTGGACTCACTGAAGTGCATTCTCAGTGGTGCCAGTGCACTCTCTGGACTCACTGCATTGCATCCCTCGTGGTGCCAGGGCACTCTCTGCAGACACTGCAGTGCATCCCCAAAGGTGACAGTGCACTCTCTGGACTCACTGCACTGCATCCCCAGTGGTGCCAGTGCACTCTCTGGACTCACTGCACTACTCCAGCCGCGGCAGTCGCTCCAGCCGCGGTAGCCCTCCAGCCTCGGCAGCCGCGGCAGCCGCGGCAGCCGCTCCAGCCGCGGCAGCCGCTCCAGCCGCTCCAGCCGCGGCAGCCGCTCCAGCCGCTACCGAGTGGAGCGGCTGCCACGGCTGGAGGGCTACCGCGGCTGGAGCGGCTGCCGCGGCTGTAGCAGTGCAGTGAGTCCAGGGAGTGCACTGGCACCACTGGGGATGCAGCGCAGTGACTCCAGAGAGTGCACTGACACCACTGGGGATGCACTTCAGTCAGTCCAGTGAGTGTACTGGCCCCACTGGGAATGCACTGCAGTGAGTCCAGAGAGTGCACTGGCACCACTGGGGATGCAGTGCAGTGAGTCAAGAGAGTGCACTGGCAGGACTGGGGATGCAGTGCAGTGAGTCCAGAGAGTGCACTGGCACCACTGGGGATGCCCTGCAGTGAGTCCAGAGAGCGCACTGGCACCACTGGGGATGCCCTGCAGTGAGTCCAGAGAGTGCACTGGCACCACTGGGGATGCAGTGCAGTGAGTCCAGAGAGTGCACTGGCACCACTGGGGATGCAGTGCAGTGAGTCCAGAGAGCGCACTGGCACCACTGCGGATGCACTTCAGTGAGTCCACAGAGTGCACTGGCACCACTGGGGATGCACTGCAGTGAGTCCACAGAGTGCACTGGCACCACTGGGGATGCACTGCAGTGAGTCCAGAGAGTGCACTGGCACCACTGGGGATGCAGTGCAGTGAGTCCAGAGAGTGCACTGGCACCACTGGGGATGCAGTGCAGTGAGTCCAGAGAGTGCACTGGCACCCCTGAAAATGCACTTCAGTGTGTCCAGAGAGTGCACTGGCACCACTGGGGATGCAGTGCAGTGATACCAGAGAGTGGCGCTCCAGCCTCGGTTTCCGCTCCAGCCGCGTCAACCGCTCCAGCCGCGGTAGCCCCTCCAGCCGCGGCAGACGCTCTAGACTCTTCAACCGCGTCAGCCTCTCCAGCCGCGTTAGCCCCTCCAGCCGCTCCAGCCGCTCCAGCCGCGGCAGCCGCTCCAGCCGCTCCAGCCGCGGTAACCGCTCCAAACGCGGCAGGAGCTCCAGCCGCGGCAGCCGCTCCAGCCGCTCTAGCCGCGGCAGCCGCTCCAGCCGCTACCGAGTGGAGCGGCTGCCACGGCTGGAGCGGTTGCCGCGGTTGGAGCGCCTGTCGCCTTTGGAGCGGCTGCCGCGGCATCCGCGGCTGGTGCGGCTGCCGCGGTTGGAGAGTCTGCCGCGTATGCCGCGGACGGAGCGGCTGCCGCGGCTGGAGCGGCTACCGCGGCTGCCGAGGCTGGAGGGCTACCGCGGCTGGAGCGACTGCCGCGGCTGGAGTAGTGCAGTGAGTCCAGAGAGTGCACTAGCACCACTGGGGATGCAGTGCAGTGAGTCCAGAGAGTGCACTGGCACCACTGGGGATGCACTGCAGTGAGTCCAGAGAGTGCACTGGAACCACAGGGGATGCGGTGGCGGGAGTCCAGAGAGTGCTTTGGCACCACTGGGGATGCAGTACAGTGAGTCCAGAGAGTGCACTGGCACCATTGGGGATGCAGCGCAGTGACTCTAGAGAGTGCACTGGCACCAGTGGGGATGCGGTGCAGTGAGTCCAGAGAGTGCACTGGCACCACTCAGGGTGCAGTGCGGTGAGTCCAGAGAGTGCACTGGCACCACTGGGTATGCAGTACAGTGAGTCCAGAGAGTGCACTGGCACCAATGGGTATGCAGTGCAGTGAGTCCAGAGAGTGCACTGGCACCACCGGGAATGCACTGCAGTGAGTCCAGAGTGCACTAGCACCACTGGGAATGCACTGCAGTGAGTCCAGAGAGTGCACTGGCACCACCGGGAATGCACTGCAGTGAGTCCAGAGAGTGCACTGGCACCACTGGGGATGCACTGCAGTGAGTCCAGAGAGTGCACTGGCACCACTGGGGATGCAGTGACGCGAGTCCAGAGAGTGCACTGGCACCACTGGGGATGCAGTGACGCGAGTCCAGAGAGTGCACTGGCACTACTGGGGATGCACTGCAGTCACTAGAGAGAGTGCACTGGCACCACTGGGGATGCAGTACAGTGAGTCCAGAGAGTGCACTGGCACCACTGGGGATGCAGCGCAGTGACTCTAGAGAGTGCACTGGCACCACTGCGGATGCGGTGCAGTGAGTCCAGAGAGTGCACTGGCACCACAGGTGATGCAGTGCAGTGAGTCCAGAGAGTGCACTGGCACCACAGGTGATGCAGTGCAGTGAGTCCAGAGAGTGCACTGGCACCACAGGTGATGCACTCCAGTGAGTCCAGAGAGTGCACTTGCACCATGGGGGATGCAGTGCAGTGACGCCAGAGAGTGCACTGGCAGCATTGGGGTGCAGTGCAGTGAGTCCAGAGAGTGCACTGGCACCACTGGGGATGCAGTGCAGTGAGTCCAGAGAGTGCACTGGCACCACTGGGGATGCACTGCAGTGAGTCCTGAGAGTACACTGGCTCCACCGGGGATGCCCTGCAGTGAGTCCAGAGAGTAAACTGGCGACGCAGTGCAGTGAGTCCAGAGAGTGCACTGGCACCACTGGGGATGCAGTGCAGTGAGTCGAGAGAGTGCACTGGCACCACTGGGTATGCAGTGCAGTGAGTCCAGAGAGTGCACTGGCACGACTGGGGATGCACTGCAGTGAGTCCAGAGATTGCACTGGCACCACTGGGGATGCAGTTCAGTGAGTCCAGAGAGTGCACTGGCACCACTGGGGATGCAGTGCAGTGAGTCCAGAGAGTGCACTGGCACCACTGAGAATGCACTTCAGTGAGTCCAGAGAGTGCACTGGCACCACAGGGGATGCAGTGCAGTGAGTCCAGAGATTGCACTGGCACCACTGGGGATGCACTGCAGTGAGTCCAGAGAGTGCACTGGCACCACTGGGGATGCACTGCAGTGAGTCCAGAGAGTGCACTGGCACCACTGGGGATGCAGTGCAGTGAGTCCAGAGAGTGCACTGGCACCACTGGGGATGCACTGCAGTGACTCGAAAGAGTGCACTGGCACCACTGGGGAAGCAGTGCAGTGAGTCCAGAGAGTGCACTGGCACCACTGGGGATGCACTGCAGTGAGTCCAGAGAGTGCACTGTCACTAATGGGGATGCAGTGCAGTGAGTCCAGAGAGTGCACTGGCACCACTGAGAATGCACTTCAGTGATTCCAGAGAGTGCACTGGCACCACTGGGGATGCACTGCAGTGAGTCCAGAGATTGCACTGGCACCACTGGGGATGCAGTACAGTGAGTCCACACAGTGCACTAGCACCACTGGGGATGCAGTGCAGAGAGTCCAGAGAGTGCACTGGCACCAGTGGGGATGCACTGCAGTGAGTCCAGAGAGTGCACTGTCACCACTGGTGATGCACTGCTGTGAGTCCAGAGAGTGCTCTTGCACCACAGGGGATGCAGTGCAGTGACTCAAGTGAGTGCACTGGCAGCACTGGGGATGCAGTGCAGTGAGTCCAGAGAGTGCACTGGCACCACTGAGAATGCACTTCAGTGAGTCCAGAGAGTGCACTGGCACCACAGGGGATGCAGTGCAGTGAGTCCAGAGATTGCACTGGCACCACTGGGGATGCACTGCAGTGAGTCCAGAGAGTGCACTGGCACCACTGGGGATGCACTGCAGTGAGTCCAGAGAGTGCACTGGCACCACTGGGGATGCAGTGCAGTGAGTCCAGAGAGTGCACTGGCACCACTGGGGATGCACTGCAGTGACTCGAAAGAGTGCACTGGCACCACTGGGGAAGCAGTGCAGTGAGTCCAGAGAGTGCACTGGCACCACTGGGGATGCACTGCAGTGAGTCCAGAGAGTGCACTGTCACTAATGGGGATGCAGTGCAGTGACTCAAGTGAGTGCACTGGCAGCACTGGGGATGCAGTGCAGTGAGTCCAGAGAGTGCACTGGCACCACTGGGGATGCAGTGCAGTGAGTCCAGAGAGTGCAATGGCACCACTGCGGATGCACTGCAGTGAGTCCAGAGAGTGCACTGGCTCCACTGGGGATGCAGTGCAGTGAGTCCAGAGAGTGCACTGGCACCACTGGGGATGCAGTGCAGTGAGTCCAGAGAGTGCACTGGCACCACTGGGGAAGCAGTGCAGTGAGTCCAGAGAGTGCACTGGCACCACTGGGGATGCAGTGCAGTGAGTCCAGAGAGTGCACTGGCACCACTGGGGATGCACTGCAGTGAGTCCAGAGAGTGCAGTGGCACCACTGGGGATGCAGTGCAGTGAGTCCAGAGAGTGCACTGGCAGCACTGGGGATGCAGTGCAGTGAGTGCAGAGAGTGCACTGGCACCACTGGACATGCAGTTCAGTGAGTCCAGAGAGTGCACTGGCACCACTGGGGATGCAGTGCAGTGAGTCCAGAGAGTGCACTGGCACCACTGAGAATGCAGTGCTGTGACTCCAGAGAGTGCACTGGCACCAGTGGGGATGCACTGCAGTCAGTCCAGTGAGTGCACTGGCACCACTGGGGAAGCAGTGCAGTGAGTCCAGAGAGTGCAGTGGCACCACTGGTGATGCAGTTTAGTGAGTCCAGAGAGTGCACTGGCACCGCTGGGGATGCAGTGCAGTGAGTCCAGTGAGTGTACTGAAACCACTGGGGATGCACTGCAGTGAGTCCAGAGAGTGCACTGGCACCACTGAGAATGCACTTCAGTGAGTCCAGAGAGTGCACTGGCACCACTGGGGATGCACTGCTGTGAGTCCAGAGAGTGCAGTGACACCACTGGGGATGCACTGCAGTGAGTCCAGAGAGTGCACTGGCACCACTGGGGATGCAGTGCAGTGACTCCAGAGAGTGCACTGGCACCACTGGGGATGCAGTGCAGTGAGTCCAGAGAGTGCACTGGCACCACTGGGGATGCGGTGCTGGGAGTCCAGAGAGAGCTTTGGCACCAGTGGGGATGCAGTGCAGTTACTCCAGAGACTGCACTGGCACCACCGGGGATGCAGTGCAGTGAGTCCAGAGAGTGCACTGGCACCACTGGGGATGCAGTGCAGTGAGTCCAGAGAGTGCACTGGCACCACTGGGGATGCAGTGCAGTGAGTCCAGAGAGTGCACCGGCACCACTGGGGATGCATTGCAGTGAGTCCAGAGAGTGCACTGGCACCACAGATGATGCAGTACAGTGAGTCCATTGAGTGCACTGGCACCACTGGGGATGTAGTGCAGTGACTCGAGAGAGTGCACTTGCACCACTGGGGATGCAGTGCAGTGAGTCCAGAGAGTGCACTGGCACCACTGGGGATGCACTGCAGTGAGTCCAGAGAGTGCACTGGCACCACTGGGGATGCAGTGCAGTGAGTCCAGAGAGTGCACTGGCACCACTGGGGCTGCAGTGCAGTGAGTCCAGAGACTTCACTGGCACCACTGGGAATGCACTGCAGTGAGTCCAGAGAATGCACTGGCACCACTGGTGATGCAGTACAGTGAGTCCAGAGAGTGCACTGGCACCACTGGGGATGCACTACAGTGAGTCCAGAGATTGCACTGGCACCACTGGGGATGCAGTGCAGTGAGTCCAGAGAGTGCACTGGCACCACTGGGGATGCAGTGCATTGAGTCCAGAGAGTGCACTGGCACAACTGGGGATGCACCCCGGTGAGTCCAGAGAGTGCACTGGCACCACTGGGGATGCAGTGCAGTGAGTCCAGAGAGTGCTCTGGCACCACTGGGGATGCACTGCAGTGAGTCCAGAGAGTACACTGGCACCAGTGGGGATGCAGTGCAGTGAGTCCAGAGAGTGCACTGGCACCACTGGGGATGCACTGCAGTGAGTCCAGAGAGTGCACTGGCACCACTGGGGATGTGTCCAGTGAGTCCAGTGAGTGCACTGGCACCACTGGGGATGCAGTGCAGTGAGTCCAGAGAGTACACTGGCACCAGTGGGGATGCAGTGCAGTGAGTCCAGAGAGTGCACTGGCACCACTGGGGATGCAGTGCAGTCAGTCCAGTGAGTGCACTGGCACCACTGGGGGTGCAGTACAGTGAGTCCAGAGAGTGCACTGGCACCACTGGGGATGCACTGCAGTGAGTCCAGACAGTGCACTGGCACCACTGGGGATGCACTGCAGTGAGTCCAGAGAGTGCACTGGTACCACTGGGGATGCAGTACAGTGAGTCCACAGAGTGCACTGGCACCAGTGGGTATGCAGTGCAGTGAGTCCAGAGAGTGCACTGGCACCAGTGGGCATGCAGTGCAGTGAGTCCAGAGAGTGCACTGGCACCACTGGGGATGCCCTGCAGTGAGTCCAGAGAGTGCACTGGCAAAACTGGAGATGCAGTGCAGTGAGTCCAGAGACTTCACTGGCATCACTGGGGATGCAGTGCAGTGAGTCCAGAGAGTGCACTGGCACCACTGGGGATGCACTGCAGTGAGTCTAGAGAGTGCACTGGCACCACTGGGGATGCACTGCAGTGAGTCCAGAGAGTGCACTGGCACCACTGGGGATGCACTGCAGTGAGTCCAGAGAGTGCACTGGTACCACTGGGGATGCAGTACAGTGAGTCCACAGAGTGCACTGGCACCAGTGGGTATGCAGTGCAGTGAGTCCAGAGAGTGCACTGGCACCAGTGGGCATGCAGTGCAGTGAGTCCAGAGAGTGCACTGGCACCACTGGGGATGCGGTGCTGGAAGTCCAGAGAGTGCTTTGGCACCAGTGGGGATGCAGTGCAGTTACTCCAGAGACTGCACTGGCACCACCTGGGATGCAGTGCAGTGAGTCCAGAGAGTGCACTGGCACCACTGGGGATGCAGTGCACTGAGTCCAGAGATTGCACTGGCACCACTGGGGATGCAGTGCTGTGACTCCAGAGAGCGCACTGGCACCACTGGGGATGCAGTGCAGTGAGTCCAGAGAGTGCACTGGCACCACTGGGGATGTACTGCAGTGAGCCCAGAGAGTGCACGGGCACCAGTGGGGATGCACTGCAGTGAGTCCAGTGAGTGCACTGGCACCACTGGGGATGCAGTGCAGTGAGTCCAGAGAGTGCACTGGCACCACTGGTGATGCAGTTTAGTGAGTCCAGAGAGTGCACTGGCACCACTGGGGATGCAGTGCAGTGAGTCCAGTGAGTGTACTGGCACCACTGGGGATGCACTGCAGTGAGTCCAGAGAGTGCACTGGCACCACTGAGAATGCACTTCAATGAGTCCAGAGAGTGCACTGGCACCACTGGGGATGCACTGCAGTGAGTGCAGAGAGTGCAGTGGCACCACTGGGGATGCAGTGCAGTGAGTCCAGAGAGTGCACTGGCACCACTGGGGATGCACTGCAGTGAGTCCAGAGAGTGCACTGGCACCACTGGGGATGCACTGCAGTGAGTCCAGAGAGTGCACTGTCACCACTGGGGATGCAGTACAGTGAGTCCACAGAGTGCACTGGCACCACTGGGGATGCAGTGCAGTGAGTCCAGAGAGTGCACTGGCACCACTGGGGATGTAGTGCAGTGAATCCAGTGAGTGCACTGGCACCACTGGGGATGCACTGCAGTGAGTCCAGAGAGTGCACTGTCACTACTGGGGATGCACTGCAGTGAGTCCGCAGAGTGCACTGGCACCACGGGGGATGCACTGCAGTGAGTCCAGAGATTGCACTGACACCACTGGGGATGCAGTACAGTGAGTCCACACAGTGCACTAGCACCACTGGGGATGCAGTGCAGTGAGTCCAGAGAGTGCACTGGCACCACTGGAGATGCAGTGCAGTGAGTCCAGAGAGTGCAATGGCACCACTGCGGATGCACTGCAGTGAGTCCAGAGAGTGCACTGGCTCCACTGGGGATGCAGTGCACTGAGTCCAGAGAGTGCAGTGGCACCACTGGGGATGCACCTCAGTGAGTCCAGAGAGTGCACTGGCACCACTGGTGATGCACTGCAGTGAGTCCAGAGAATGCACTCGCACCACTGGGGATGCAGTGCAGTGAGTCCAGAGAGTGCACTGGCACCACTGGGGATGCAGTGCGGTGAGTCCAGAGAGTGCACTGGCACCAGAGGGAATGCACTGCAGTGAGTCCAGTGAGTGCACTGGCACCACTGTGGATGCACTGCAGTGAGTCCAGAGAGTGCACTGGCACCACTGGGGATGCAGTGCAGTGAGTCCAGAGAGTGCACTGGCACCACTGGGGATGCACTGCAGTGAGTCCAGAGAGTGCACTGGCACCACTGGGGATGCAGTGCAGTGAGTCCAGAGAGTGCACTGTCACCACTGGGGATGCAGTACAGTGAGTCCACAGAGTGCACTGGTACCAGTGGGGATGCAGTACAGTGAGTCCAGAGAGTGCACTGGCACCACTGGGAATGCAGTGCAGTGAGTCCAGAGAGTGCACTGGCACCACTGGGGATGCACTTCAGTGACTCCAGAGAGTGCACTGGCAGCAGTGGGGATGCAGTGCAGTGAGTCCAGAGAGTGCACTGGCACCACTGGGGATGCAGTGCAGTGAGTCCAGAGAGTGCACTGGCACCACTGGGGATGCAGTACAGTGAGTCCAGAGAGTGCACTGGCACCACTGGGGATGCACTGCAGTGAGTCCAGAGAGTGCACTGGCACCACTGATGATGCAGTACAGAGAGTCCAGAGATTGCACTGGCACCACTGGGGATGCAGTGCACTGAGTCCAGAGAGTGCACTGGCACCACTGGGGATGCAGTACATAGAGTCCAGAGAGTGCACTGGCACAACTGGGTATGCACTTCAGTGAGTCCAGAGAGTGCACTGACACCACTGGGGATGCAGTGCAGTGAGTCCAGAGAGTGCACTGGCACCACTGGGGATGCAGTGCAGTGAGTCCAGAGAGTACACTGGCACCACTGGGGATGCAGTGCAGTGAGTCCAGAGAGTGCACTGGCACCACTGGGGATGCAGTCCAGTGAGTGCACTGGCACCACTGGGGATGCATTGCAGTGACTGCAGAGAGTACACTGGCACCACCGGGGATTCACTGCAGTTAGTCCAGAGAGTGCACTGGCACCACCTGTGATGCAGTGCAGTGAGTCCAGTGAGTGCACTGGCACCACTGGGGATGCAGTGCTGTGACTCCAGAGAGAGCACTGGCACCACTGGGGATGCAGTGCAGTCAGTGCAGTGACTGCACTGGCACCACTGGGGGTGCAGTACAGTGAGTCCAGAGAGTGCACTGACACCACTGGGGATGCACTGCAGTGAGTCCAGACAGTGCACTGGCACCACTGGGGATGCAGTGCAGTGAGTCCAGAGACTGCACTGGCACCACTGGGGATGCAGTACAGTGAGTCCACATAGTGCACTGGCACCAGTGGGGATGCAGTACAGTGAGTCCAGAGAGTGCACTGGCACCACTGGACATGCAGTGCAGTGAGTCCAGAGAGTGCACTGGCACCACTGGGGATGCACTTCAGTGACTCCACAGAGTGCACTGGCACCACTGGGGATGCAGTGCAGTGAGTGCAAAGACTTCACTGGCACCACTGGGGATGCAGTGCAGTGAGTCCAGAGAGTGCACTGGCACCACTGGGGATGCACTGCAGTGAGTCCAGAGAGTGCACTGGCACCACTGGGGATGCACTACAGTGAGTCCAGAGAGTGCACTGGCACCACTGGGGATGCAGTGCAGTGAGTCCAGTGAGTGTACTGGCACCACTGGGGATGCACTTCAGTGAGCCCAGAGAGTGCACTGGCACCACTGAGAATGCACTGCAGTGAGTCCAGAGAGTGCACTGGCACCACTGGGGATGCAGTGCAGTGAATCCTGTGAGTACACTGGCACCACTGGGGATGCACTGCAGTGAGTCCAGAGAGCTCACTGGCACCACTGGGGATGGAGTGCAGTGAGTCCAGAGAGTGCACTGGCACCACTGGAGATGCAGTACAGTGAGTCCAGTGAATGCACTGGAACCACTGGGGATGCAGTGCAGTGAGTCCAGAGAGTGTACTGGCACCACTGGTGATGCAGTACAGTGAGTCCAGTGAGTGCACTGGTACCACTGGGCCTGCAGTGCAGTGAGTCCAGAGAGTACACTGGCACCACTGGGGATGCAGTGCAGTGAGTCCAGAGAGTGCACTGGCACCACCGATGATGCAGTACATTGAGTCCAGTGAAGTGCACTGGCACTACTGGGGATGTAGTGCAGTGACACGAGAGAGTGCACTGGCACCACTGGGGATGCAGTGCAGTGAGTCCAGAGATTGCACTGGCACCACTGGGGATGCACTGCAGTGAGTCCAGAGAGTGCACTGGCACCACTGGAGATGCAGTGCAGTGAGTGCAGAGAGTGCAATGGCACCACTGCGGATGCACTTCAGTGAGTCCAGAGAGTGCACTGGCACCACTGGGGATGCAGTGCAGTGAGTCCAGAGAGTGCACTGGCGCCACTGGGGATGCACTGCAGTGAGTCCAGAGAGTGCACTGGCACCACTGGGGATGCACTGCAGTGAGTCCAGAGAGTGCACTGGCACCACTGGGGATGCAGTGCAGTGAGTCCAGAGAGTGCACTGGCACCACTGGGGATGCACTGCAGTGAGTCCAGAGAGTGCACTGGCACCACTGGGGATGCACTGCAGTTAGTCCAGAGAGTGCACTGTCACCACTGGGGATGCAGTACAGTGAGTCCACATAGTGCACTGGCACCAGTGGGGATGCAGTACAGTGAGTCCAGAGAGTGCACTGGCACCACTGGACATGCAGTGCAGTGAGTCCAGAGAGTGCACTGGCATCACTGAGAATGCACTTCAGTGAGTGTAGAGACTGCACTGGCACCACTGGGGATGCACTGCAGTGAGTCCAGAGACTGCACTAGCACCACTGGGGATGCAGTGCAGTGAATCCTGTGAGTACACTGGCACCACTGGGGATGCAGTGCAGTGAGTCCAGAGAGCTCACTGGCACCACTGGGGATGCAGTGCAGTGAGTCCAGAGAGTGCACTGGCACCACTGTAGATGCAGTACAGTGAGTCCAGTGAATGCACTGGAACCACTGGGGATGCAGTGCAGTGAGTCCAGAGAGTGCACTGGCACCACTGGTGATGCAGTACAGTGAGTCCAGTGAGTGCACTGGAACCACTGGGGATGCAGTGCAGTGAGTCCAGAGAGTACACTGGCACCACTGGGGATGCAGTGCAGTGAGTCCAGAGAGTGCACTGGCACCACCGATGATGCAGTACAGTGAGTCCAGTGAAGTGCACTGGCACTACTGGGGATGTAGTGCAGTGACTCGAGAGAGTGCACTGGCACCACTGTGGATGCAGTGCAGTGAGTCCAGAGAGTGCACTGGCACCACTGGGGATGCAGTGCAGTGAGTCCAGAGAGTGCACTGGCAGCAGTGGGGATGCAGTGTAGTGAGTCCAGAGAGTGCACTGGCACCACTGGGGATGCAGTGCAGTGAGTCCAGAGACTTCACTGGCACCACTGGGAATGCAGTGCAGTGAGTGCAGAGAGTGCACTGGCACCACTGGGGATGCACTTCAGTGAGTCCAGAGAGTGCACTGGCGCCACTGGGGATGCACTGCAGTGAGTCCAGAGAGTGCACTGGCACCACTGGGGATGCACTGCAGTGAGTCCAGAGAGTGCACTGGCACCACTGGGGATGCACTGCAGTGAGTCCAGAGAGTGCACTGGCACCACTGGGGATGCACTGCAGTGAGTCCAGATATTGCACTGGCACCACTGGGGATGCAGTGCAGTGAGTCCAGAGAGTGCACTGGCACCACTGGGGATGCACTGCAGTGAGTCCAGAGAGTGCACTGGCACCACTGGGGATGCAGTGCACTGAGTCCAGAGAGTGCACTGACACCACTGGGGATGCGGTGCAGTGAGTCCAGAGAGTGCACTGGCACCACTGGGGATGCAGTGCAGTGAGTCCAGAGAGTGCTCTGGCACCACTGGGGATACAGTGCAGTGAGTCCAGAGACTGCACTGGCACCACTGGGGATGCACTGCAGTGAGTCCAGAGAGTGCACTGGCACCACTGGTGATGCAGTGCAGTGAGTCCAGAGAGTGCACTGGCACCACTGGTGATGCAGTCCAGTGAGTCCAGTGAATGCACTGGCACCACTGGGGATGCTGTGCAGTGAGTGCAGAGAGTGCACTGGCACCACCTGTGATGCAGTACAGTGTGTCCAGTGAGTGCACTGGCACCACTGGGGATGCAGTGCCTTGACTCCGGAGAGCGCACTGGCACCACTGGGGATGCAGTGTAGTCAGTCCAGTGAGTGCACTGGCACCACTGGGGATGCAGTGCAGTGAGTCCAGAGATTGCACTGGCACCACTGGGGATGCAGTGCAGTGAGTGCAGAGAGTGCACTGGCACCACTGGGAATGCACTTCAGTGAGTTCAGAGAGTGCACTTGCACCACTGGGGATGGGTTTCAAGCCAACTGCATTAACCGCTCATGCTTCTTTCTTATGAGACGTTAGTAAACCAATTACATAGCCTTGTCAAGACTAAATCACAGGTAAAAATCCTGTACATCTCATGTGGCCAACCACTCCCAACTAGGATTCCAAGAACCAGGAGGTTCGGTGAAAATAGGGCTAGTGCTATTAGAGGGGTGATTATTAGGGTAAGCCCTAAGCTGTCTTTAATGGAGAAGTGTGGGTGGAATGGGATTTTGTCGCAGTCTGATACGATTCCTAGTGGGTTATTTGAGCCTGATTCGTGTAGGAAGGTTAGGTGGACTAGGGTGATTCCTGCAATTAGGAAGGGCAGTAGGAAGTGGATGGCGAAGAATCGGGTTAAGGTTGGATTGTCTACTGAGAATCCTCCTCAGGCTCATTCTACTAGAGTTTGCCCAATGTACGGGATGGCTGAGAATAGGTTGGTGATTACGGTGGCCCCTCAGAATGACATTTGTCCTCATGGTAGGACATACCCTACGAAGGCAGTTGCTATTAGGGTGAGTAGGAGGATTACTCCTGTGTTTCAGGTTTCTTTGTATAGGTAGGAGCCGTAGTAGAGGCCTCGTCCGATGTGTAAGTAGATGCAGATAAAGAAGAGCGAAGCACCGTTGGCGTGGAGGTTGCGGATGAGCCATCCGTACTGGACGTCTCGGCATGTGTGAGCTACTGAGGAGAAGGCGAGTGAAGTGTCTGCGGTGTAGTGTATGGCTAGTAGCAGGCCTGTTAGGATTTGTGTGGCTAAGCAGATGGCTAGAAGGGAGCCGAAGTTTCATCAGGCAGAGATGTTGGAGGGGGCGGGTAGGTCGATTAGGGAGTTGTTGATTATTTTTAGTAGGGGATGGGATTTGCGGATGTTAGGGGCCATTAGTGAGTCTGTGTGTTATTAGGATTATTACCAGGATGGAGAGGGCGAAGGATCCTAGGTAGGCCTTAATTAGCCCTGTGTGTATTGAGGTTGCGGCTTTGCTTGCGGCTACTTGTAGTTCAGCAAGGCCCTCTGGCCCTATTTTTTTGAGTCAGGAGAGGTCGATCAAGTGTAGAGCAATGTTTTGTCCCTTTTCTAGTAGGTTTTTGGAGAAGAATCGGTGTACTAGGGGGTTGAAGTACCCTAATGCAGAGGAGAAGTTTATGAGGGGGTTTGGTTTGGGGTGAGTGAGGGTGTGTGTTATGTTCGATAGTTCTAGGGCTAGGATGATTCCTAGGATTGTTATGAGGATGGCAGCAGTTTTGGTGATAAGGGGTATGGTTATTGGGGGGGTTTTGGTTGGTGTGATGAAAGAGGGACAAAACAACTAATAGTCCCACTCAACAAAAATGGCCACAAATGAGCCATAATATTTACATCCCTAATAATCATACTTCTTACAATCAACCTTCTAGGCCTCCTTCCATATACATTCACCCCAACCACCCAACTATCTATGAACATAGCCCTAGCCTTCCCACTATGGCTCGCCACACTACTAACAGGCCTACGAAACCAACCATCAGCCTCTTTAGCCCACCTATTACCCGAAGGTACCCCTACACCCCTAATCCCCGCACTAATCCTGATCGAAACAACCAGCCTACTAATCCGCCCCCTAGCCCTCGGAGTCCGCCTTACAGCCAACCTTACAGCAGGACACTTACTCATCCAACTCATCTCTACAGCCTCCATTGCATTAATACCCACCCTTCCTGCAGTATCCATCCTAACAATAATCATCCTACTACTCCTAACCATCCTAGAAGTAGCAGTAGCCATAATCCAGGCCTACGTCTTCGTGCTCCTTCTAAGCCTATACTTACAAGAAAACATCTAATGGCACACCAAGCACACTCATACCACATAGTTGACCCAAGCCCTTGACCAATCTTCGGGGCAGCCGCCGCCCTACTCACAACCTCAGGATTAATCATGTGATTCCACTACAACTCATCCATACTACTAACCCTAGGCCTCATCTCAATACTCCTAGTAATACTCCAATGATGACGAGACATTGTACGAGAAAGCACCTTCCAAGGCCATCACACTCCCACAGTCCAAAAAGGCCTACGATACGGCATAATCCTTTTCATCACATCCGAAGCATTCTTCTTCTTAGGGTTCTTCTGAGCGTTCTTCCACTCGAGCCTGGCCCCAACCCCAGAACTAGGAGGCCAATGACCCCCAACAGGAATTAAACCACTCAACCCGATAGAAGTCCCCCTACTAAACACAGCCATCCTACTAGCCTCAGGCGTTACCGTAACGTGAGCCCATCACAGCATCACAGAAGGAAACCGAAAACACGCCATCCACGCCCTAACCCTAACGATCCTCCTGGGATTCTACTTCACAGCCCTACAAGCAATAGAATACCACGAAGCCCCATTCTCAATCGCCGATAGCGTCTACGGATCTACCTTCTTCGTTGCCACTGGATTCCACGGACTCCACGTAATCATCGGATCCTCCTTCCTGACCGTCTGCCTCTTCCGACTGATCAAGTTCCACTTTACATCAGACCACCACTTCGGATTCGAGGCAGCAGCCTGATACTGACACTTCGTAGACGTCATCTGACTATTCCTCTACATAACCATCTACTGATGAGGATCTTGCTCTTCTAGTATATTAATTACAATTGACTTCCAATCTCTAGAATCTGGTATAAACCCAGAGGAGAGCAATGAACGCACTCATGTTCATATTCGCCCTATCATCAATCCTAAGCGCCGCCCTAACCGCATTAAACTTCTGACTCGCCCAAATAAACCCCGACTCAGAGAAACTCTCACCGTACGAATGTGGATTCGACCCACTTGGATCTGCTCGATTACCATTCTCAGTCCGATTCTTCCTCAGTAGCCATCCTGTTCCTCCTATTCGACCTAGAAATCGCCCTCCTACTCCCCCTGCCATGAGCCGTCCAACTCCAATCCCCCCTAATGACCCTCACCTGAACTGTAGTGATCCTCCTTCTCCTAACACTCGGACTGGCCTACGAGTGAATTCAAGGGGGCCTAGAATGAGCAGAATAACAGAAAGTTAGTCTAACCAAAAAGATAGCTGGTTTCGACCCAGCAGATTACAGCCAACCCTGTAACTTTCTTATGTCGCCCCTACATTTAAGCTTCTACTCAGCCTTCATTTTCAGCGGACTAGGACTAGCCTTCCACCGAACCCACCTAGTATCCGCCCTACTATGCCTTGAAAGCATAATATTATCGATATTCGTAGGCCTATCAATATGATCCATCGAAAACCAAGTCTCCTCATTCACCATGGTACCAATTCTCATGCTAACCTTCTCAGCGTGTGAGGCGGGCACAGGCCTGGCCATCCTAGTAGCCTCCACCCGCACACATGGCTCCGACCATCTACACAACCTAAACCTCCTGCAATGCTAAAAATCATCCTACCCACAATCATACTTCTTCCAACAGCCCTGCTGTCTCCACCAAAATTTCTATGGACTAACACCACCTTATACAGCCTCCTAATCGCTGCCCTAAGCCTACAGTGATTAATCCCAACCTACTACCCCTACAAATTTTTATCCAACTGAACAGGAATTGACCAAATCTCATCCCCCCTCCTAGTACTATCCTGCTGACTACTCCCACTCATAATCATAGCAAGCCAAAACCACCTGCAACAAGAACCCCTACAACGCAAACGAATCTTTATCTCAACCTTAGTCGCAGTCCAGCCATTCATCCTACTAGCCTTTTCCACCACAGAACTAGCACTATTTTACATCTCATTTGAAGCAACCCTCATTCCCACCCTAATCTTAATCACCCGATGGGGGAACCAACCAGAACGCCTAAGCGCTGGCATCTACCTGCTATTCTACACGCTAGTAAGCTCTCTACCCCTGCTAATCACAATCATACACCTATACGTGAAAATTGGCACCCTGCACCTGCCAACCCTACAACTAACCCACCCAACCCTATCCACCTCATGGACAGGAATACTATCAGGTCTAGCACTGCTCATAGCATTCATAGTAAAAGCCCCACTATACGGCCTACACCTCTGACTGCCAAAAGCCCACGTAGAAGCACCCATCGCAGGCTCAATACTCCTCGCCGCCCTACTACTAAAGCTAGGAGGATACGGAATTATACGAGTCACTCTATTTATGGGCCCACTGTCCAACCTCCTGCACTACCCCTTCCTAACCCTGGCCCTATGAGGCGCCCTAATGACTAGCTCAATCTGCCTACGACAGACAGACCTAAAATCACTAATCGCTTATTCATCCGTTAGCCACATAGGCCTAGTTATCGCCGCAGGAATAATCCAAACCCACTGATCATTCTCAGGGGCAATGATCCTAATAATTTCCCATGGACAAACTTCCTCCATACTATTCTGCCTAGCCAACACAAACTATGAACGTACGCACAGCCGAATTCTACTACTCACACGAGGCCTACAACCTCTCCTACCACTCATAGCTACCTGATGATTGCTGGCCAATCTAACAAACATAGCCTTACCCCCAACAACAAACCTCATAGCAGAGCTAACCATTATAATCACCTTATTCAACTGATCTGCCTTCACGATCATCCTAACAGGAATCGCAACCCTACTAACCGCCTCCTACACCTTATTCATACTACTAATGACCCAACGAGGCTCAATCCCCTCCCACATCACATCTATGCAAAACTCAACCACGCGAGAACACCTGCTCATAACACTCCACATTATCCCAATATTCCTCCTAATCCTCAAACCCGAACTGATCTCCGGAATCCCCTCATGCAAGTATAGTTTAAACCAAACATTAGACTGTGATTCTAAGAATAGAAGTTCAAACCTTCTTACCTGCCGAGGGGAGGGTTTAACCAACAAGAGCTGCTAACTCTTACATCTGAGCCTAAAACCTCAGCCCCCTTACTTTTAAAGGATAACAGCAATCCACTGGTCTTAGGAACCACCCATCTTGGTGCAAATCCAAGTAAAAGGAGTGAACCCCACACTACTAATCAACTCCCTCACACTACTCACGCTGACAATCCTCCTAACCCCAATCATCCTGCCATTTCTATTTAAAAACTTTAAAAACACCCCACAAGCCACCACCCGCGCTGTTAAAACCGCATTCCTAATTAGCCTAGCCCCTACAACCGCATTCATCTACTCGGGAGTAGAATCTGTCACCTGCCACTGGGAGTGAAAATTCATTATAAACTTTAAAATCCCCCTGAGCCTAAAAATAGACCAATACTCAATAACATTTCTTCCAATCGCCCTATTTGTAACATGATCAATCCTACAATTCGCCATATGATACATGGCCTCAGAGCCATACGTAACAAAATTTTTCACCTACCTACTGACATTCCTAGTCGCCATACTCCTCCTAACAACCGCAAACAACATATTCCTCCTATTCGTAGGCTGGGAAGGAGTACGAATCATGTCCTTCCTTCTCATCGGCTGATGACAAGGCCGAGCAGATGCCAACACCGCCGCCCTACGAGCCGTAATCTACAACCGAATCGGAGACATCGGACTGATCCTGAGCATAGCATGACTAGCTTCAACATTCAACACCTGAGAGATCCAACAAGCCGTACACCCCCACCAAACCCCAATCCTCCCCCTCATAGGATTAATCCTCGCAGCCGCAGGAAAATCCGCCCAATTTGGACTCCACCCATGACTGCCCGCAGCAATAGAAGGCCCCACCCCAGTATCAGCCCTACTGCACTCCAGTACCATAGTAGTAGCCGGAATCTTCCTGCTCATCCGCATGCACCCCCTGCTAGCCACCAACCAGACAGCCCTAACTGCCTGCCTATGCCTAGGTGCTCTATCAACCCTATTCGCTGCCACATGCGCCCTAACCCAAAATGACATCAAAAAAATCATTGCTTTCTCAACATCCAGCCAACTAGGACTAATAATAGTCACTATCGGACTAAACCTCCCACAACTAGCCTTCCTACACATCTCAACCCATGCCTTCTTTAAAGCCATACTATTCCTATGCTCAGGGTCTATCATCCACAACCTAAACGGAGAACAAGATATCCGAAAGATAGGAGGCCTACAGAAAATACTCCCAGTCACTACTTCCTGCCTAACCATCGGAAACCTGGCGCTGATAGGAACCCCATTCCTAGCCGGATTCTACTCAAAAGACCTCATCATCGAAAGCTTAAACACATCATACCTAAATACTTGAGCCCTACTCCTAACCCTTATAGCCACAGCATTCACCGCAACCTACAGCATCCACATAACCATCCTAGTCCAAGCTGGACAAACCCGAATCCCCCCAATAGTATCAATAAACGAAAACAACCCACTAATCACCGCCCCCCTAACCCGACTCGCCCTAGGCAGCATTACAGCAGGAATAATCATTACCTCTTTCATCACACCAACCAAAACCCCCCCAATAACCATACCCCTTATCACCAAAACCGCTGCCATCCTCATAACAATCCTAGGAATCATCCTAGGCCCCTCATGTACAGGGCCACACCCCTCTAACGGCGCAAGCTTACATAGAAACATTATTAACAGACCTAGACAGATACAAAAACCCCTACAAGACCACGTATTAACTAACCCTGTTAACCCGACTCAGGAGCGCCTATAAGAGCGATTAAAATCTGTGAAAGGAACTCGGCAAATTAATAAGGCCCGACTGTTTACCAAAAACATAGCCTTCAGCAAATTAAACATGTATTGAAGGTGATGCCTGCCCGGTGACTTAGGTTTAACGGCCGCGGTATCCTAACCGTGCAAAGGTAGCGCAATCAATTGTCCCATAAATCGAGACTTGTATGAATGGCTAAACGAGGTCTTAACTGTCTCTCACAGATAATCAGTGAAATTGATCTCCCCGTGCAAAAGCGGGGATGTGAACATAAGACGAGAAGACCCTGTGGAACTTAAAAATCAACGACCACCGCGAATCCTCAATCAACCCCACTGGGGCCACTACCATCGCAGAGCCTGGTCGATATTTTTCGGTTGGGGCGACCTTGGAGGAGAACAAATCCTCCAAAAACAAGACCATACCTCTTTACCTAGAGCTACCCCTCAAAGTGCTAACAGTGACCAGACCCAATATAATTGATTAATGGACCAAGCTACCCCAGGGATAACAGCGCAATCCCCCTCAAGAGCCCATATCGACAGGGGGGTTTACGACCTCGATGTTGGATCAGGACATCCTAATGGTGCAGCCGCTATTAAGGGTTCGTTTGTTCAACGATTAACAGTCCTACGTGATCTGAGTTCAGACCGGAGCAATCCAGGTCGGTTTCTATCTATGACACACTCTCCCCAGTACGAAAGGACCGGGAAAGTGGGGCCAATACCACAAGCACGCCCCCCCCCTCTAAGCAGTGAAACCAACTAAACCGTGAAGAGGGCCTTCCCCCACCACTTTCAATCCTAGAAAAGGACCAGCTAGAGTGGCAGAGCCCGGCAAGTGCAGAAGGCTTAAGCCCTTTCCCCAGAGGTTCAAATCCTCTCCCTAGCTTCACCCATGATTCAAATAACAACACTAAGCTGCCTCGTTATATCCCTCCTATACATCATCCCAATCCTGATTGCCGTAGCCTTCCTAACCCTAGTAGAACGGAAAATCCTAAGCTACATACAATCCCGCAAAGGCCCTAACGTTGTCGGGCCTTTTGGCCTACTTCAACCATTTGCGGACGGACTGAAACTATTTACCAAAGAGCCCATCCGACCCTCTACCTCTTCCCCACTTCTATTCATTCTGATACCAATACTAGCCCTTGTCCTAGCCCTCACCACTTGAGCACCACTACCACTCCCATTTCCCCTAGCAGATCTAAACCTCGGAGTTCTCTTCCTAATAGCCATGTCAAGCCTAGCCGTCTACTCAGTCCTATGATCAGGCTGAGCCTCGAACTCAAAATACGCACTAATCGGAGCCCTACGGGCAGTAGCACAGACCATTTCATACGAAGTGACACTGGCCATAATCCTGCTATCAATAATCATACTAAGCGGAAGCTACACACTCAGCTCCTTTGCCATCGCACAGGAGCCTCTATACTTCATTTTCTCCTCATGACCCCTAGCAATAATATGATACGTATCCACCCTAGCAGAGACAAACCGAGCTCACAAAGGGTGAATCTGAGCTAGTCTCAGGGTTTAACGTTGAATACGCCGCAGGACCCTTCGCCTTATTCTTCCTAGCTGAATATGCGAACATTATGCTAATAAATACACTTACAGCCATCATATTCCTAAACCCAAGCGCCCTAGGGCCACCCACAGAACTATTCCCCGTCATCCTAGCCACAAAAGTCCTCCTACTATCTTCTGGTTTCTTATGGGTCCGAGCTTCATACCCACGATTCCGATATGACCAACTAATGCACCTACTATGAAAAAACTTCCTACCCCTCACACTAGCTCTGTGCCTCTGACACATCAGCATACCTATCTGCTATGCAGGCCTACCTCCTTACATAAGGAAATGTGCCTGAACTACAAAGGGTCACTATGATAAAGTGAACATAGAGGTATAACAGCCCTCTCATTTCCTGTTGACCTTAGAAAAGTAGGAATTGAACCCACACAAGAGAAATCAAAATTCTCCATACTTCCCTTATATTATTTTCTAGTAGAGTCAGCTAATCAAGCTATCGGGCCCATACCCCGAAAATGATGGTTTAACCCCCTCCTCTACTAATGAACCCTTACGCGACCCCAATCATAACCTTCAGCCTCATCTTGGGCACCACAATCACAATTTCCAGCAACCACTGAGTTCTGGCCTGGACAGGACTGGAGATCAACGCACTAGCCATCATTCCCCTAATTGCCAAATCCCACCACCCACGAGCAGTAGAAGCCGCAACGAAATACTTCCTAACCCAAGCAGCTGCTTCCGCCCTGGTCCTATTCTCTAGCATAACCAATGCCTGAGTCACCGGCCAATGAGACATCACACAAATAAACCACCCAACCTCCTGTCTACTACTGACAGCAGCAATCGCTATTAAACTGGGCCTAGTGCCATTTCACTTCTGATTCCCAGAAGTACTACAAGGATCGCCACTAATAACAGCCCTGCTACTCTCGACCCTCATAAAATTCCCCCCACTAACCCTGCTCCTACTAACATCCAAATCCCTCGACCCAGCTCTACTCACCGCCATGGCCCTAGCCTCAACAGCACTAGGAGGCTGAATAGGACTGAACCAAACACAAACACGCAAAATCCTAGCCTTCTCGTCCATCTCCCACTTAGGCTGAATCGCCATCATCCTAGTTTACAGCCCCAAATTGGCCTTACTTACCTTCTACCTATACACAATCATAACATCAGCCGTATTCCTAGCCCTTAACAAAATCAAAGCCCTTAACCTATCCATGATCACAACCTCATGAACAAAAACCCCAGTGCTAAACGCCACCCTAATACTAGTACTTTTATCCCTAGCAGGCCTCCCCCCATTAACAGGCTTTATACCAAAGTGACTTATCATCCAAGAACTAACTAAACAGGAAATAACACCAGCAGCCATGGCAATTGCCATGCTATCACTGCTCAGCCTCTTCTTCTACCTACGCCTCGCATACCACTCAACAATTACCCTTCCCCCCAACTCCTCTAACCACATAAAACAATGATACACTAGCAAAGCCCCAAGCACACCTACTGCGGTCCTTGCCTCACTATCAATCCTCTTACTTCCCCTGTCCCCAATAATACATGCCATTGTCTAGAAACTTAGGATAACACCCCAAACCGAAGGCCTTCAAAGCCTTAAATAAGAGTTAAACCCTCTTAGTTTCTGCACATTAAGACTTACAGAATATTAACCTGTATCTTCTGAATGCAAGTCAGACGCTTTAATTAAGCTAAAGCCTCCCTAGACAGATGGGCTTCGATCCCACAAAACTCTAGTTAACAGCTAAATGCCTAAACCAATTGGCTTCTGCCTACAAAGACCCTGACGCACCCTAGTGCGCATCGATGAGCTTGCAACTCAACATGAATTTCACTACAGAGCCGATAAGAAGAGGAATTAAACCTCTGTAAAAAGGACTACAGCCTAACGCTTCAACACTCAGCCATCTTACCCGTCACCTTCATCAACCGATGACTATTTTCCACTAACCATAAGGATATTGGCACCCTGTACCTCATCTTCGGGGCATGAGCAGGAATAGTCGGCACCGCACTCAGCCTATTAATCCGCGCAGAACTAGGACAACCAGGAACTCTCCTAGGCGACGACCAAATTTACAATGTAATCGTTACCGCTCACGCCTTTGTAATAAGCTTCTTTATAGTCATACCCATCATGATCGGAGGATTCGGCAACTGATTAGTCCCCCTCATAATCGGTGCCCCCGACATAGCATTCCCGCGAATAAACAACATAAGCTTTTGACTCCTCCCCCCATCATTCCTCCTCCTACTAGCCTCATCCACTGTAGAAGCTGGCGCCGGCACAGGCTGAACTGTCTACCCTCCCCTAGCAGGTGACCTTGCCCACGCCGGAGCTTCAGTAGACCTGGCTATCTTCTCACTCCACTTAGCCGGTATCTCCTCCATCCTTGGGGCCATCAACTTTATCACCACAGCCATCAACATAAAACCCCCCGCACTCTCACAATACCAAACCCCACTATTTGTCTGATCCGTACTAATTACCGCCATCCTACTCCTTCTATCACTCCCCGTACTCGCCGCCGGTATTACAATATTACTAACTGATCGAAACCTAAACACCACATTCTTCGACCCCGCTGGAGGAGGAGACCCAATCCTGTACCAACACCTATTCTGATTCTTCGGACACCCAGAAGTCTATATTCTGATCCTACCGGGGTTTGGAATCATCTCACACGTAGTCACGTACTACTCAGGCAAAAAGGAGCCCTTCGGCTACATGGGAATAGTCTGAGCCATACTATCCATCGGCTTCCTAGGATTCATCGTCTGAGCTCACCACATGTTTACAGTAGGAATAGACGTTGATACCCGAGCCTACTTTACATCAGCCACTATAATCATTGCCATCCCTACCGGAATCAAAGTATTTAGCTGACTAGCCACCCTGCACGGAGGAACAATCAAATGAGACCCCCCCAATACTATGAGCTCTAGGATTTATCTTCCTATTTACCATCGGAGGATTAACAGGAATCGTTCTTGCAAACTCTTCCCTAGACATCGCCCTGCACGACACGTACTACGTAGTTGCCCACTTCCACTACGTCCTATCCATAGGCGCCGTCTTTGCCATTCTAGCAGGATTTACTCACTGATTCCCACTACTCGCTGGGTTTACCCTACACCAAACATGAGCAAAAGCCCACTTCGGGGTAATATTTACAAGAGTAAACCTAACGTTCTTCCCCCAGCACTTCCTAGGCCTAGCAGGAATACCCCGACGATACTCGGACTATCCCGACGCCTACACACTATGAAACACCATTTCCTCCATCGGCTCCCTAATCTCAATAGTAGCCGTAATCATACTAATATTCATCATCTGAGAAGCCTTTTCGGCCAAACGAAAAGTCCTACAACCAGAACTAACTACCACAAACGTTGAATGAATCCACGGCTGCCCTCCCCCATACCATACTTTCGAGGAACCGGCCTTCGTCCAAGTACAAGAAAGGAAGGAATCGAACCCTCACATGCTGGTTTCAAGCCAACTGCATTAACCGCTCATGCTTCTTTCTTATGAGACGTTAGTAAACCAATTACATAGCCTTGTCAAGACTAAATCACAGGTAAAAATCCTGTACATCTCATGTGGCCAACCACTCCCAACTAGGATTCCAAGACGCCTCATCACCCATCATAGAAGAACTCGTTGAATTCCACGACCACGCCCTAATCGTTGCCCTAGCTATCTGCAGCCTAGTTCTCTACCTTTTAGCCCACATACTAACAGAAAAACTCTCGTCCAATGCTGTAGACGCCCAAGAAGTAGAGCTGATCTGGACAATCCTACCTGCTATCGTCCTGGTACTCCTCGCCCTCCCATCCCTACAAATCCTCTACATAATGGACAAAATCGATGAACCAGACCTCACCCTAAAAGCCATCGGCCACCAATGATACTGAAGCTACGAATACACAGACTTCGAAGACCTATCATTCAACTCCTACATAGTGCCCACCCCAGACTTACCCAACGGCCACTTCCGACTGCTAGAAGTTGACCACCGCGTAGTTATCCCAATAGAATCCCCCATCCGCGTGATCATTACTGCAGGAGACGTACTCCACTCCTGAGCAGTCCCAACGCTCGGAGTTAAAACAGACGCAATCCCAGGCCGACTAAACCAAACTTCATTCATTACCACCCGGCCTGGGATTTTTTACGGACAATGCTCAGAAATTTGCGGGGCTAATCACAGCTACATACCCATTGTAGTAGAATCAACCCCACTCCCACATTTCGAGGCCTGATCGTCCCTTCTATCATCATCCTAATCATTAAGAAGCTATGCAACAGCACTAGCCTTTTAAGCTAGCCAAAGAGGGACTTCCCCCTCCTTAATGATATGCCACAGCTTAACCCCGCACCATGATTTTCAATCATAATTATAACCTGATTAACCCTAGCACTCCTCATCCAACCAAAACTACTAGCCTTCACCACAACCAACCCCCCATCAAATAAGACCTCCCTCACTACCAAACCCACACCATGATCCTGACCATGAACCTAAGCTTCTTTGACCAATTTTCCAGCCCCAATCTATTTGGCATCCCCTTAATCCTACTATCCCTACTCTTCCCAGCCCTACTATTCCCGTCCCCAAACAACCGATGAATCAACAACCGCCTTTCTACTATCCAAACATGACTCCTTCACCTAATCACAAAACAACTAATAGTCCCACTCAACAAAAATGGCCACAAATGAGCCATAATATTTACATCCCTAATAATCATACTTCTTACAATCAACCTTCTAGGCCTCCTTCCATATACATTCACCCCAACCACCCAACTATCTATGAACATAGCCCTAGCCTTCCCACTATGGCTCGCCACACTACTAACAGGCCTACGAAACCAACCATCAGCCTCTTTAGCCCACCTATTACCCGAAGGTACCCCTACACCCCTAATCCCCGCACTAATCCTGATCGAAACAACCAGCCTACTAATCCGCCCCCTAGCCCTCGGAGTCCGCCTTACAGCCAAGCTTACAGCAGGACACTTACTCATCCAACTCATCTCTACAGCCTCCATTGCATTAACACCCACCCTTCCTGCAGTATCCATCCTAACAATAATCATCCTACTACTCCTAACCATCCTAGAAGTAGCAGTAGCCATAATCCAGGCCTACGTCTTCGTGCTCCTTCTAAGCCTATACTTACAAGAAAACATCTAATGGCACACCAAGCACACTCATACCACATAGTTGACCCAAGCCCTTGACCAATCTTCGGGGCAGCCGCCGCCCTACTCACAACCTCAGGATTAATCATGTGATTCCACTACAACTCATCCATACTACTAACCCTAGGCCTCATCTCAATACTCCTAGTAATACTCCAATGATGACGAGACATTGTACGAGAAAGCACCTTCCAAGGCCATCACACTCCCACAGTCCAAAAAGGCCTACGATACGGCATAATCCTTTTCATCACATCCGAAGCATTCTTCTTCTTAGGGTTCTTCTGAGCGTTCTTCCACTCGAGCCTGGCCCCAACCCCAGAACTAGGAGGCCAATGACCCCCAACAGGAATTAAACCACTCAACCCGATAGAAGTCCCCCTACTAAACACAGCCATCCTACTAGCCTCAGGCGTTACCGTAACGTGAGCCCATCACAGCATCACAGAAGGAAACCGAAAACACGCCATCCACGCCCTAACCCTAACGATCCTCCTGGGATTCTACTTCACAGCCCTACAAGCAATAGAATACCACGAAGCCCCATTCTCAATCGCCGATAGCGTCTACGGATCTACCTTCTTCGTTGCCACTGGATTCCACGGACTCCACGTAATCATCGGATCCTCCTTCCTGACCGTCTGCCTCTTCCGACTGATCAAGTTCCACTTTACATCAGACCACCACTTCGGATTCGAGGCAGCAGCCTGATACTGACACTTCGTAGACGTCATCTGACTATTCCTCTACATAACCATCTACTGATGAGGATCTTGCTCTTCTAGTATATTAATTACAATTGACTTCCAATCTCTAGAATCTGGTATAAACCCAGAGGAGAGCAATGAACGCACTCATGTTCATATTCGCCCTATCATCAATCCTAAGCGCCGCCCTAACCGCATTAAACTTCTGACTCGCCCAAATAAACCCCGACTCAGAGAAACTCTCACCGTACGAATGTGGATTCGACCCACTTGGATCTGCTCGATTACCATTCTCAGTCCGATTCTTCCTCAGTAGCCATCCTGTTCCTCCTATTCGACCTAGAAATCGCCCTCCTACTCCCCCTGCCATGAGCCGTCCAACTCCAATCCCCCCTAATGACCCTCACCTGAACTGTAGCGATCCTCCTTCTCCTAACACTCGGACTGGCCTACGAGTGAATTCAAGGGGGCCTAGAATGAGCAGAATAACAGAAAGTTAGTCTAACCAAAAAGATAGCTGGTTTCGACCCAGCAGATTACAGCCAACCCTGTAACTTTCTTATGTCGCCCCTACATTTAAGCTTCTACTCAGCCTTCATTTTCAGCGGACTAGGACTAGCCTTCCACCGAACCCACCTAGTATCCGCCCTACTATGCCTTGAAAGCATAATATTATCGATATTCGTAGGCCTATCAATATGATCCATCGAAAACCAAGTCTCCTCATTCACCATGGTACCAATTCTCATGCTAACCTTCTCAGCGTGTGAGGCGGGCACAGGCCTGGCCATCCTAGTAGCCTCCACCCGCACACATGGCTCCGACCATCTACACAACCTAAACCTCCTGCAATGCTAAAAATCATCCTACCCACAATCATACTTCTTCCAACAGCCCTGCTGTCTCCACCAAAATTTCTATGGACTAACACCACCTTATACAGCCTCCTAATCGCTGCCCTAAGCCTACAGTGATTAATCCCAACCTACTACCCCTACAAATTTTTATCCAACTGAACAGGAATTGACCAAATCTCATCCCCCCTCCTAGTACTATCCTGCTGACTACTCCCACTCATAATCATAGCAAGCCAAAACCACCTGCAACAAGAACCCCTACAACGCAAACGAATCTTTATCTCAACCTTAGTCGCAGTCCAGCCATTCATCCTACTAGCCTTTTCCACCACAGAACTAGCACTATTTTACATCTCATTTGAAGCAACCCTCATTCCCACCCTAATCTTAATCACCCGATGGGGGAACCAACCAGAACGCCTAAGCGCTGGCATCTACCTGCTATTCTACACGCCAGTAAGCTCTCTACCCCTGCTAATCACAATCATACACCTATACGTGAAAATTGGCACCCTGCACCTGCCAACCCTACAACTAACCCACCCAACCCTATCCACCTCATGGACAGGAATACTATCAGGTCTAGCACTGCTCATAGCATTCATAGTAAAAGCCCCACTATACGGCCTACGCCTCTGACTGCCAAAAGCCCACGTAGAAGCACCCATCGCAGGCTCAATACTCCTCGCCGCCCTACTACTAAAGCTAGGAGGATACGGAATTATACGAGTCACTCTATTTATGGGCCCACTGTCCAACCTCCTGCACTACCCCTTCCTAACCCTGGCCCTATGAGGCGCCCTAATGACTAGCTCAATCTGCCTACGACAGACAGACCTAAAATCACTAATCGCTTATTCATCCGTTAGCCACATAGGCCTAGTTATCGCCGCAGGAATAATCCAAACCCACTGATCATTCTCAGGGGCAATGATCCTAATAATTTCCCATGGACTAACTTCCTCCATACTATTCTGCCTAGCCAACACAAACTATGAACGTACGCACAGCCGAATTCTACTACTCACACGAGGCCTACAACCTCTCCTACCACTCATAGCTACCTGATGATTGCTGGCCAATCTAACAAACATAGCCTTACCCCCAACAACAAACCTCATAGCAGAGCTAACCATTATAATCACCTTATTCAACTGATCTGCCTTCACGATCATCCTAACAGGAATCGCAACCCTACTAACCGCCTCCTACACCTTATTCATACTACTAATGACCCAACGAGGCTCAATCCCCTCCCACATCACATCTATGCAAAACTCAACCACGCGAGAACACCTGCTCATAACACTCCACATTATCCCAATATTCCTCCTAATCCTCAAACCCGAACTGATCTCCGGAATCCCCTCATGCAAGTATAGTTTAAACCAAACATTAGACTGTGATTCTAAGAATAGAAGTTCAAACCTTCTTACCTGCCGAGGGGAGGGTTTAACCAACAAGAGCTGCTAACTCTTACATCTGAGCCTAAAACCTCAGCCCCCTTACTTTTAAAGGATAACAGCAATCCACTGGTCTTAGGAACCACCCATCTTGGTGCAAATCCAAGTAAAAGGAGTGAACCCCACACTACTAATCAACTCCCTCACACTACTCACGCTGACAATCCTCCTAACCCCAATCATCCTGCCATTTCTATTTAAAAACTTTAAAAACACCCCACAAGCCACCACCCGCGCTGTTAAAACCGCATTCCTAATTAGCCTAGCCCCTACAACCGCATTCATCTACTCGGGAGTAGAATCTGTCACCTGCCACTGGGAGTGAAAATTCATTATAAACTTTAAAATCCCCCTGAGCCTAAAAATAGACCAATACTCAATAACATTTCTTCCAATCGCCCTATTTGTAACATGATCAATCCTACAATTCGCCATATGATACATGGCCTCAGAGCCATACGTAACAAAATTTTTCACCTACCTACTGACATTCCTAGTCACCATACTCCTCCTAACAACCGCAAACAACATATTCCTCCTATTCGTAGGCTGGGAAGGAGTACGAATCATGTCCTTCCTTCTCATCGGCTGATGACAAGGCCGAGCAGATGCCAACACCGCCGCCCTACAAGCCGTAATCTACAACCGAATCGGAGACGTCGGACTGATCCTGAGCATAGCATGACTAGCTTCAACATTCAACACCTGAGAGATCCAACAAGCCGTACACCCCCACCAAACCCCAATCCTCCCCCTCATAGGATTAATCCTCGCAGCCGCAGGAAAATCCGCCCAATTTGGACTCCACCCATGACTGCCCGCAGCAATAGAAGGCCCCACCCCAGTATCAGCCCTGCTGCACTCCAGTACCATAGTAGTAGCCGGAATCTTCCTGCTCATCCGCATGCACCCCCTGCTAGCCACCAACCAGACAGCCCTAACTGCCTGCCTATGCCTAGGTGCTCTATCAACCCTATTCGCTGCCACATGCGCCCTAACCCAAAATGACATCAAAAAAATCATTGCTTTCTCAACATCCAGCCAACTAGGACTAATAATAGTCACTATCGGACTAAACCTCCCACAACTAGCCTTCCTACACATCTCAACCCATGCCTTCTTTAAAGCCATACTATTCCTATGCTCAGGGTCTATCATCCACAACCTAAACGGAGAACAAGATATCCGAAAGATAGGAGGCCTACAGAAAATACTCCCAGTCACTACTTCCTGCCTAACCATCGGAAACCTGGCGCTGATAGGAACCCCATTCCTAGCCGGATTCTACTCAAAAGACCTCATCATCGAAAGCTTAAACACATCATACCTAAATACTTGAGCCCTACTCCTAACCCTTATAGCCACAGCATTCACCGCAACCTACAGCATCCGCATAACCATCCTAGTCCAAGCTGGACAAACCCGAATCCCCCCAATAGTATCAATAAACGAAAACAACCCACTAATCACCGCCCCCCTAACCCGACTCGCCCTAGGCAGCATTACAGCAGGAATAATCATTACCTCTTTCATCACACCAACCAAAACCCCCCCAATAACCATACCCCTTATCACCAAAACTGCTGCCATCCTCATAACAATCCTAGGAATCATCCTAGCCCTAGAACTATCGAACATAACACACACCCTCACTCACCCCAAACCAAACCCCCTCATAAACTTCTCCTCTGCATTAGGGTACTTCAACCCCCTAGTACACCGATTCTTCTCCAAAAACCTACTAGAAAAGGGACAAAACATTGCCCTACACTTGATCGACCTCTCCTGACTCAAAAAAATAGGGCCAGAGGGCCTTGCTGAACTACAAGTAGCCGCAAGCAAAGCCGCAACCTCAATACAGACAGGGCTAATTAAGGCCTACCTAGGATCCTTCGCCCTCTCCATCCTGGTAATAATCCTGATAACACACAGACTCACTAATGGCCCCTAACATCCGCAAATCCCATCCCCTACTAAAAATAATCAACAACTCCCTAATCGACCTACCCGCCCCCTCCAACATCTCTGCCTGATGAAACTTCGGCTCCCTTCTAGCCATCTGCTTAGCCACACAAATCCTAACAGGCCTGCTACTAGCCATACACTACACCGCAGACACTTCACTCGCCTTCTCCTCAGTAGCTCACACATGCCGAGACGTCCAGTACGGATGGCTCATCCGCAACCTCCACGCCAACGGTGCTTCGCTCTTCTTTATCTGCATCTACTTACACATCGGACGAGGCCTCTACTACGGCTCCTACCTATACAAAGAAACCTGAAACACAGGAGTAATCCTCCTACTCACCCTAATAGCAACTGCCTTCGTAGGGTATGTCCTACCATGAGGACAAATGTCATTCTGAGGGGCCACCGTAATCACCGACCTATTCTCAGCCATCCCGTACATTGGGCAAACTCTAGTAGAATGAGCCTGAGGAGGATTCTCAGTAGACAATCCAACCTTAACCCGATTCTTCGCCATCCACTTCCTACTGCCCTTCCTAATTGCAGGAATCACCCTAGTCCACCTAACCTTCCTACACGAATCAGGCTCAAATAACCCACTAGGAATCGTATCAGACTGCGACAAAATCCCATTCCACCCATACTTCTCCATTAAAGACAGCTTAGGGCTTACCCTAATAATCACCCCTCTAATAGCACTAGCCCTATTTTCACCGAACCTCCTGGTTCTTGGAATCCTAGTTGGGAGTGGTTGACCACATGAGATGTACAGGATTTTTACCTGTGATTTAGTCTTGACAAGGCTATGTAATTGGTTTACTAACGTCTCATAAGAAAGAAGCATGAGCGGTTAATGCAGTTGGCTTGAAACCCATCCCCAGTGGTGCAAGTGCACTCTCTGAACTCACTGAAGTGCATTCCCAGTGGTGCCAGTGCACTCTCTGCACTCACTGCACTGCATCCCCAGTGGTGCCAGTGCACTCTGTGGACTCACTGTAGTGCATCCCCAGTGGTGCCAGTGCACTCTCTGGACTCACTGCACTGCATCCCCAGTGGTGTCAGTGCAATCTCTGGACTCACTGCAGTGCATCCCCAATGGTGCCAGTGCACTCTCTGGACTCACTGCACTGCAGCCCCAGTGGTGGCAGTGCACTCTCTGGACTCACTGCAGTGCATCCCCAGTGGTGCCAGTGCACTGTCTGGACTCACTGCAGTGCATCCCCAGTGGTGCCAGTGCACTCTCTGGACTCACTGCACTGCATCCCCAGTGGTGCCAGTGCACTCTCTGGACAAACTGAAGTGCATCACCAGTGGTGCCAGTGCACTCTCTGCACTCACTGCACTGCATGTCCAGTGGTGCCAGTGCGCTCTCTGGAGTCACAGCACTGCATCCCCAGTGGTGCCAGTGCAATCTCTGGACTCACTGCACTGCATCCCCAGTGGTGCCAGTGCACTCTCTGGACTCACTGCACTGCATCCCCAGTGGTGCCATTGCACTCTCTGCACTCACTGCAGTGCATCCCCAGTGGTGCCAGTGCACTCACTGGACTGACTACACTGCATCCCCAGTGGTGCCAGTGCGCTCTCCGGAGTCACAGCACTGCATCCCCAGTGGTGCCAGTGCACTCACTGGACACACTGTACTGCATCACAGGTGGTGCCAGTGCACTCTCTGCACTCACTGCACAGCATCCCCAGTGGTGCCAGTGCATTCACTGGACTCACTGGACTGCATCACCAGTGGTGCCAGTGCACTCTCTGGACTCACTGCACTGCATCCCCAGTGGTGCCAGTGCACTCTCTGGACTCACTGCAGTGCATCCCCAGTGGTGCCAGTGCAGTCTCTGGACTTACTGCACTGCATCCCCAGTGGTGCCAGAGCACTCTCTGGACTCACTGCACTGCATCCCCAGTGGTGCCAGTGCACTCTCTGGACTCACTGCACCGCATCCCCAGTGGTGTCAGTGCACTCTCTGGACTCAGTGCACTGCATCCCCAGTGGTGCCAGTGCACTCTCTGGACTCACTGCAGTGCATCCCCAGTGGTGCCAGTGCACTCTCTGGACTCACTGCACTGCATCCCCAGTGGTGCCAGTGCACTCTCTGGACTCACTGCAGTGCATCCCCAGTGGCGCCAGTGCACTCTCTGGACTCACTGCAGTGCATCCCCAGTGGTGCCAGTGCACTCTCTGGACTCACTGCAGTGCATCCCCAGTGGCGCCAGTGCACTCTCTGGACTCACTGCACTGCATCCCCAGTGGTGCCAGTGCACTCTCTGCACTCACTGCACTGCATTCCCAGTGGTGCCAGTGAAGTCTCTGGACTCACTGCACTGCATCCCCAGTGGTGCCAGTGCACTCTCTGGACTCACTGCACTGCATCCCCACTGCTGCCAGTGCACTCTCTGGACTCACTGCACTGCATCCCCAGTGGTGCCAGTGCACTCTCTGGACTCACTCTACTGCATCCCCAGTGGTGCCAGTGCACTCTCTCGAGTCACTGCACTACATCCCCAGTAGTGCCAGTGCACTTCACTGGACTCACTGTACTGCATCATCGGTGGTGCGAGTGCACTCTCTGGACTCACTGCACTGCATCCCCAGTGGTGCCAGTGTACTCTCTGGACTCACTGCACTGCAGGCCCAGTGGTACCAGTGCACTCACTGGACTCACTGTACTGCATCACCAGTGGTGCCAGTGCACTCTCTGGACTCACTGCACTGCATCCCCAGTGGTTCCAGTGCATTCACTGGACTCACTGTACTGCATCTCCAGTGGTGCCAGTGCACTCTCTGGACTCACTGCACTGCATCCCCAGTGGTGCCAGTGAGCTCTCTGGACTCACTGCACTGCATCCCCAGTGGTGCCAGTGTACTCACAGGATTCACTGCACTGCATCCCCAGTGGTGCTAGTGCAGTCTCTGGACTCACTGCAGTGCATCCCCAGTGGTGCCAGTGCACTCTCTGGACTCACTGAAGTGCATTCTCAGTGGTGCAAGTGCACTCTCTGGGCTCACTGAAGTGCATCCCCAGTGGTGCCAGTACACTCAGTGGACTCACTGCACTGCATCCCCAGTGGTGACAGTGCACTCTCTGGACTAACTGCAGTGCATCCCCAGTGGTGCCAGTGCACTCTCTGGACTCACGGCAGTGCATCCCCAGTGGTGCCAGTGCACTCTCTGGACTCACTGTACTGCATCACCAGTGGTGCCAGTGACCTCTCTGGACTCACTGCAGTGCATCCCCAGTGGCGCCAGTGCACTCTGTGGACTCACTGCACTGCATCCCCAGTGGTGCCAGTGCACTCTCTGCACTCACTGCACTGCATTCCCAGTGGTGCCAGTGAAGTCTCTGGACTCACTGCACTGCATCCCCAGTGGTGCCAGTGCACTCTCTGGACTCACTGCACTGCATCCCCACTGCTGCCAGTGCACTCTCTGGACTCACTGCACTGCATCCCCAGTGGTGCCAGTGCACTCTCTGGACTCACTGCACTGCATCCCCAGTGGTGCCAGTGCACTCTCTCGAGTCACTGCAGTACATCCCCAGTAGTGCCAGTGCACTTCACTGGACTCACTGCACTGCATCCCCAGTGGTGCCAGTGCACTCTCTGGACTCACTGCACTGCATCCCCAGTGGTGCCAGTGTACTCTCTGGACTCACTGCACTGCAGGCCCAGTGGTACCAGTGCACTCACTGGACTCACTGTACTGCATCACCAGTGGTGCCAGTGCACTCTCTGGACTCACTGCACTGCATCCCCAGTGGTGCCAGTGAGCTCTCTGGACTCACTGCACTGCATCCCCAGTGGTGCCAGTGTATACACAGGATTCACTGCACTGCATCCCCAGTGGTGCCAGTGCACTCTCTGGACTCACTGCACTGCATCCCCAGTGGTGCCAGTGCACTCTCTGCACTCACTTCTCTGCATTCCCAGTGGTGCCAGTGAAGTCTCTGGACTCACTGCACTGCATCCCCAGTGGTGCCAGTGCACTCTCTGGACTCACTGCAGTGCATTCCCTCTGGTGCCAGTGCACTCTCTGGACTCACTGCACTGCATCCCCAGTGGTGCCAGTGCACTCTCTGGACTCACTGCAGTGCATCCCCAGTGGTGTCAGTGCACTCTCTGGACTCACTGTACTGCACCCCCAGTGGTGCCAGTGCACTCACTGGACTGACTGCACTGCATCCCCAGTGGTGCCAGTGCGCTCTCTGGAGTCACAGCACTGCATCCCCAGTGGTGCCAGTGCACTCACTGGACTCACTGCACTGCATCACAGGTGGTGCCAGTGCACTCTCTGGACTCACTGCAGTGAATCCCCCGTTGGTGCCAGTGTACTCTCTGCAGTCACTGCACTGCATCCCCAGTGGTGCCAGTGCACTCACTGGACTGCATCCCCAGTGGTGCCAGTGCACTCTCTGGACTCACTGCACTGCATCCCCAGTGGTGCCACTGCACTCTCTGGACTCACTGCAGTGCATCCCCAGTGGTGCCAGAGCACTCTCTGGACTCACTGCACTGCATCCCCAGTGGTGCCACTGCACTCTCTGGACTCACTGTACTGCATCCCCAGTGGTGTCAGTGCACTCTCTGGACTCACTGAAGTGCATACCCAGTTGTGCCAGTGCACTCTCTGGACTCAATGCACTGCATTCCCAGTGCTGCCAGTGCACTCTCTGGACTCACTGCACTGCATCCCCAGTGGTGCCAGTGCAATCTCTGGACTCACTGTAGTGCATCCCCAGTGGTGCCAGTGCACTCTCTGGACTCACTGCAGTGCATCCCCAGTGGTGCCAGTGCACTCTCTGGACTCACTGTACTGCATCACTAGTGGTGCCAGTGCACTCTCTGGAATCACTGCACTGCATCCCCAGTGGTGCCAGTGCACTCTCTGGACTCACTGCACTGCATCCCCAGTGGTGCCAGTGCACTCTCTGGAGTCACTGAAGTGCATCCCCAGTGGTGCCAGTGCAGTCTCTGGACTCACTACACTGCATGCCCAGTGGTGCCAGTGCACACTCTGGACTCACTGTACTGCATCCCCACTGGTACCCGTGCACTCTGTGGACTCACTGTACTGCATCCCCAGTGGTGACAGTGCACTCTCTGGACTCACTGAAGTGCATCCCCAGTGGTGACAGTGCACTCTCTGGACTCACTGCAGTGCATCCCCAGTGGTGCCAGTGCACTCTCTGGACTCACTGCACTGCATCCCCAGTGGTGCCAGTGCACTCTCTGGACTCACTGCAGTGCATCCACAGTGGTGCCAGTGCACTCACTGGACTCACTGCAGTGCATTCCCTCTGGTGCCAGTGCACTCTCTGGACTCACTGCACTGCATCCCCAGTGGTGCCAGTGCACTCTCTGGACTCACTGCACTGCATCCCCAGTGGTGCGAGTGCATTCTCTGGACTCACTGCAGTGCATCACCAGTGGTGCCAGTGCACTCTCTGGACTCACTGAGGTGCATCCCCAGTGGTGCCAGTACACTCTCAGGAGTCACTGAAGTGCATCTCCAGTGGTGCCAGTGCACTCTCTGGACTCACTGCACTGCATCCCCAGTGGTGCCAGTGCACTCTCTGGACTCACTGAACTGCATCCCCAGTGGTGCCAGTGCACTCTCTGGACTCACTGCACTGCATCCCCAGTGCTGCCAGTGCACTCTCTGGACTCACTGCACTGCATCCCTAGTGGTGCCACTGCACTCTCTGGACTCACTGCACTGCTTCCCCAGTGGTGCCAGTGCACTCTCTGGACTCACTGCACTGCATCCCCAGTGGTGCCAGTGCACTCACTGGACTCACTGCAGTGCATCCCCACTGGTGCCAGTGCACTCTCTGGACTCACTGCACTGCATCCCCAGTGTTGCCAGTGCACTCTCTGGACTCACTGCACTGCATCCCCAGTGGTTCCAGCGCACTCTCTGGACTCACTACACTGCATCCCCAGTGGTGCTTGTGCACTCTGTGGACTCACTGCAGTGCATCCCCAGTGGTGCCAGTGCACTCTCTGGACTCACTGAAGTGCATTCTCAGTGGTGCCAGTGCACTCTCTGGACTCACTGCACTGCATCCCCAGTGGTGTCAGTGCACTCTCTGGACTCACTGAAGTGCATACCCAGTTGTGCCAGTGCACTCTCTGGACTCAATGCACTGCATCCCCAGTGGTGCCAGTGCACTCTCTGGACTCACTGCACTGCATCCCCAGTGGTGCCAGTGCACTCTCTGGACTCACTGAACTGCATCCCCAGTGGTGCCAGTGCACTCTCTGGACTCACTGCAGTGCATCCCCAGTGGTGCCAGTGCACTCTCTGGACTCACTGTACTGCATCACCAGTGGTGCCAGTGCACTCTCTGGACTCACTGCACTGCATCCCCAGTGGTGCCAGTGCACTCTCTGGACTCACTGCAGTGCATCCCCAGTGGTGCCAGTGCACTCTCTGGACTCACTGCACTGCATCCCCAGTGGTGCCAGTGCACTCTCTGGACTCACTGCACTGCATGCCCAGTGGTGCCAGTGCACACTCTGGACTCACTGTACTGCATCCCCACTGGTACCAGTGCACTCTGTGGACTCACTGTACTGCATCCCCAGTGGTGACAGTGCACTATGTGGACTCACTGTACTGCATCCCCAGTGGTACCAGTGCACTCTCTGGACTCACTGCACTGCATGTCCAGTGGTGCCAGTGCACTCTCTGGACTCACTGTACTGCATCCCCACTGGTGCCAGTGCACTATGTGGACTCACTGTACTGCATCCCCAGTGGTGTCAGTGCACTCTCTGGACTAACTGCAGTGCATCCCCAGAGGTGCCAGTGCACTCTCTGGACTCACTGCAGTGCATCCCCAGTGGTGCCAGTGCACTCTCTGGTCTCACTGCAGTGCATTCCCTCTGGTGCCAGTGCACTCTCTGGACTCACTGTACTGCACCCCCAGTGGTGCCAGTGCACTCACTGGACTGACTGCACTGCATCCCCAGTGGTGCCAGTGCGCTCTCTGGAGTCACAGCACTGCATCCCCAGTGGTGCCAGTGCACTCACTGGACTCACTGCACTGCATCACAGGTGGTGCCAGTGCACTCTCTGGACTCACTGCAGTGAATCCCCGGTGGTGCCAGTGTACTCTCTGCAGTCACTGCACTGCATCCCCAGTGGTGCCAGTGCACTCACTGGACTGCATCCCCAGTGGTGCCAGTGCACTCTCTGGACTCACTGCACTGCATCCCCAGTGGTGCCACTGCACTCTCTGGACTCACTGCAGTGCATCCCCAGTGGTGCCAGAGCACTCTCTGGACTCACTGCACTGCATCCCCAGTGGTGCCACTGCACTCTCTGGACTCACTGTACTGCATCCCCAGTGGTGTCAGTGCACTCTCTGGACTCACTGAAGTGCATACCCAGTTGTGCCAGTGCACTCTCTGGACTCAATGCACTGCATTCCCAGTGCTGCCAGTGCACTCTCTGGACTCACTGCACTGCATCCCCAGTGGTGCCAGTGCACTCTCTGGAGTCACTGAAGTGCATCCCCAGTGGTGCCAGTGCAGTCTCTGGACTCACTACACTGCATGCCCAGTGGTGCCAGTGCACACTCTGGACTCACTGTACTGCATCCCCACTGGTACCCGTGCACTCTGTGGACTCACTGTACTGCATCCCCAGTGGTGACAGTGCACTCTCTGGACTCACTGAAGTGCATCCCCAGTGGTGCCAGTGCACTCTCTGGACTCACTGCAGTGCATCCCCAGTGGTGCCAGTGCACTCTCTGGACTCACTGCACTGCATCCCCAGTGGTGCCAGTGCACTCTCTGGACTCACTGCAGTGCATCCACAGTGGTGCCAGTGCACTCACTGGACTCACTGCAGTGCATTCCCTCTGGTGCCAGTGCACTCTCTGGACTCACTGCACTGCATCCCCAGTGGTGCCAGTGCACTCTCTGGACTCACTGCACTGCATCCCCAGTGGTGCGAGTGCATTCTCTGGACTCACGGCAGTGCATCACCAGTGGTGCCAGTGCACTCTCTGGACTCACTGAGGTGCATCCCCAGTGGTGCCAGTGCACTCTCTGGAGTCACTGAAGTGCATCTCCAGTGGTGCCAGTGCACTCTCTGGACTCACTGCACTGCATCCCCAGTGGTGCCAGTGCACTCTCTGGACTCACTGAACTGCATCCCCAGTGGTGCCAGTGCACTCTCTGGACTCACTGCACTGCAGCCCCAGTGCTGCCAGTGCACTCTCTGGACTCACTGCACTGCATCCCTAGTGGTGCCACTGCACTCTCTGGACTCACTGCACTGCTTCCCCAGTGGTGCCAGTGCACTCTCTGGACTCACTGCACTGCATCCCCAGTGGTGCCAGTGCACTCACTGGACTCACTGCAGTGCATCCCCACTGGTGCCAGTGCACTCTCTGGACTCACTGCACTGCATCCCCAGTGTTGCCAGTGCACTCTCTGGACTCACTGCACTGCATCCCCAGTGGTTCCAGCGCACTCTCTGGACTCACTACACTGCATCCCCAGTGGTGCTAGTGCACTCTGTGGACTCACTGCAGTGCATCCCCAGTGGTGCCAGTGCACTCTCTGGACTCACTGAAGTGCATTCTCAGTGGTGCCAGTGCACTCTCTGGACTCACTGCACTGCATCCCCAGTGGTGTCAGTGCACTCTCTGGACTCACTGAAGTGCATACCCAGTTGTGCCAGTGCACTCTCTGGACTCAATGCACTGCATCCCCAGTGGTGCCAGTGCACTCTCTGGACTCAGTGCACTGCATCCCCAGTGGTGCCAGTGCAATCTCTGGACTCACTGTAGTGCATCCCCAGTGGTGCCAGTGCACTCTCTGGACTCACTGCACTGCATCCCCAGTGGTGCCAGTGCACTCTCTGGACTCACTGTACTGCATCACCAGTGGTGCCAGTGCACTCTCTGGACTCACTGCACTGCATCCCCAGTGGTGCCAGTGCACTCTCTGGACTCACTGCAGTGCATCCCCAGTGGTGCCAGTGCACTCTCTGGACTCACTGAAGTGCATTCTCAGTGGTGCCAGTGCACTCTCTGGACTCACTGCACTGCATGCCCAGTGGTGCCAGTGCACACTCTGGACTCACTGTACTGCATCCCCACTGGTACCAGTGCACTCTGTGGACTCACTGTACTGCATCCCCAGTGGTGCCAATGCACTCTCTGGACTCACTGCAGTGCATCCCCAGTGGTGCCAGTGCACTCTCTGGACTCACTGCAGTGCATCCCCAGTGGTGCCAGTACACTCTCTGGACTCACTGCAGTGCATCCGCAGTGGTGCCAGTGCACTCACTGGACTCACTGCAGTGCATTCCCTCTGGTGCCAGTGCACTCTCTGGACTCACTGCACTGCATCCCCAGTGGTGCCAGTGCACTCTCTGGACTCACTGCAGTGCATCCCCAGTGGTGCGAGTGCATTCTTTGGACTCACTGCAGTGCATCACCAGTGGTGCCAGTGCACTCTCTGGACTCACTGAGGTGCATCCCCAGTGGTGCCAGTGCACTCTCTGGAGTCACTGTAGTGCATCCCCAGTGGTGCCAGTGCACTCTCTGGACTCACTGAACTGCATCCCCAGTGGTGCCAGTGCACTCTCTGGACTCACTGCAGTGCATCCCCAGTGGAGCCAGTGCACTCTCTGGACTCACTGCAGTGCATCCGCAGTGGTGCCATTGCACTCTCTGGACTCACTGCACTGCATCTCCAGTGGTGCCAGTGCACTCTCTGGACTCACTGAACTGCATCCCCAGTGCTGCCAGTGCACTCTCTTGAGTCACTGCACTGCATCCCCTGTGGTGCAAGAGCACTCTCTGGACTCACAGCAGTGCTCACCAGTGGTGCCAGTGCACTCTCTGGACTCACTGCACTGCATCCCCAGTGGTGCCAGTGCACTCTCTGGACTCACTGCACTGCATCCCCAGTGGTGCTAGTGCACTGTGTGGACTCACTGTACTGCATCCCCAGTGGTGTCAGTGCAATCTCTGGACTCACTGCAGTGCATCCCCAGTGGTGCCAGTGCACTCTCAGGACTCACTGCACTGCATCCCCAGTGGTGCCAGTGCACTCTCTGGACTCACTGCACTGCATCCCCAGTAGTGACAGTGCACTCTCTGGACTCACTGCACTGCATCCCCAGTGGTGCCAGTGCACTCACTGGATTCACTGCACTGCATCCCCAGTGGTGCCAGTGCACTCTCTGGACTCACTGCAGTGCATCCCCAGTGGTGCCATTGCATTCTCTGGACTCACTGCAATGCATCCCCAGTGGTGCCACTGCACTCTCTGGACTCACTGCAGTGCATCCCCAGTGGAGCCAGTGCACTCTCTGGACTCACTGCAGTGCATCCGCAGTGGTGCCATTGCACTCTCTGGACTCACTGCACTGCATCTCCAGTGGTGCCAGTGCACTCTCTGGACTCACTGCACTGCATCCCCAGTGCTGCCAGTGCACTCTCTGGACTCACTGCACTGCATCCCCACTGGTGCCAGTGTACTCTCTGGACTCACTGCACTGCATCCCCAGTGGAGCCAGTGCACTCACTGGACTCACTGGACACATCCCCAGTGGTGCCAGTGCACTCTCTGGACTCACTGCAGTGCATCCCCAGTGGTGCCAGTGCACTCTCTGGACTCACTGCACTGCATGCCCACTGGTGCCAGTGTACTCTCTGGACTCACTGCAGTGCATCCCCAGTGGTGCCAGTGCAATCTCTGGACTCACTGTAGTGCATCCCCAGTGGTGCCAGTGCACTCTCTGCACTCACTGCAGTGCATCCCCAGTGGTGCCAGTGCACTCACTGGACTCACTGCAGTGCATCCCCACTGGTGCCAGTGCACTCTCTGGACTCACTGCACTGCATCCCCAGTGGCGCCAGTGCACTCTCTGGACTCACTGCACTGCAGCCCCATTGGTGCCAGTGCACTCACTGGACTCACTGCACTGCATCACAGGTAGTGACAGTGCACTCTCTGGACTCATTGCACTGCATCTCCAGTGGTGCCAGTGCACTCTCTGGACTCACTGCAGTGCATCTCCAGTGGTGCCAGTGCACTCTCTGCACTCACTTCTCTGCATTCCCAGTGGTGCCAGTGAAGTCTCTGGACTCCCTGCACTGCATCCCCAGTGGTGCCAGTGCACTCTCTGGACTCATTTCACTGCATCCCCAGTGGTGACAGTGCACTCTCATGACTCATTGCAGTGCATCCCCAGTGGTGACAGTGCACTCTCTGGACTCACTGCAGTGCATCCCCAGTGGTGCCAGTGCACTCTCTGGACTCACTGCAGTGCATCCCCAGTGGTGCCAGTGCACTCTCTGGACTCACTGCACTGCATCACCAGTGGTGCCTCTGCACTCTCTGGACTCACTGCACTGCATTCCCTCTGGTGCCAGTGCACTCTCTGGACTCACTGCAGTGCATCCCCAGTGGTGCCAGTGCACTCTCTGGACTCACTGCACTGCATCCCCAGTGTTGCGAGTGCATTCTCTGGACTCACTGCAGTGCATCACCAGTGGTGCCAGTGCACTCTCTGGACTCACTGAGGTGCATCCCCAGTGGTGCCTGTGCACTCTCTGGAGTCACTGAAGTGCATCTCCAGTGGTGCCAGTGCACTATCTGGACTCACTGCACTGCATCCCCAGTGGTGCCAGTGCACTTTCTGGACTCACTGCACTGCATCCCTAGTGGTGCCACTGCACTCTCTGGACTCACTGCACTGCTTCCCCAGTGGTGCCAGTGCACTCTCTGGACTCACTGCACTGCATCCCCAGTGGTGCCAGTGCACTCACTGGACTCACTGCAGTGCATCCCCACTGGTGCCAGTGCACTCTCTGGACTCACTGCACTGCATCCCCAGTGGTGCCAGTGCACTCTCTGGACTCACTGCACTGCATCCCCAGTGGTGCTAGTGCACTCTGTGGACTCACTGCAGTGCATCCCCAGTGGTGCCAGTGCACTCTCTGGACTCACTGAAGTGCATTCTCAGTGGTGCCAGTGCACTCTCTGGACTCACTGAAGTGCATCCCCAGTGGTGCCAGTGCACTCTCTGGACTCACTGCACTGCATGTCCAGTGGTGCCAGTGCACTCTCTGGACTCACTGTACTGCATCCCCACTGGTGCCAGTGCACTATGTGGACTCACTGTACTGCATCCCCAGTGGTGACAGTGCACTCTCTGGACTAACTGCAGTGCATCCCCAGAGGTGCCAGTGCACTCTCTGGACTCACTGCAGTGCATCCCCAGTGGTGCCAGTGCACTCTCTGGTCTCACTGCAGTGCATTCCCTCTGGTGCCAGTGCACTCTCTGGACTCACTGCACTGCATCCCCAGTGGTGCCAGTGCACTGTCTGGACTCACTGCAGTGCATCCCCAGTGGTGTCAGTGCACTCTCTGGACTCACTGTACTGCACCCCCAGTGGTGCCAGTGCACTCACTGGACTGACTGCACTGCATCCCCAGTGGTGCCACTGCACTCTCTGGACTCACTGCACTGCATCCCCAGTGGTGCCAGTGCACTCACTGGACTCACTGCACTGCATCACAGGTGGTGCCAGTGCACTCTCTGGACTCACTGCAGTGAATCCCCGGTGGTGCCAGTGTACTCTCTGCAGTCACTGCACTGCATCCCCAGTGGTGCCAGTGCACTCACTGGACTGCATCCCCAGTGGTGCCAGTGCACTCTCTGGACTCACTGCACTGCATCCCCAGTGGTGCCACTGCACTCTCTGGACTCACTGCAGTGCATCCCCAGTGGTGCCAGAGCACTCTCTGGACTCACTGCACTGCATCCCCAGTGGTGCCACTGCACTCTCTGGACTCACTGCACTGCATCCCCAGTGGTGTCAGTGCACTCTCTGGACTCACTGAAGTGCATACCCAGTTGTGCCAGTGCACTCTCATGACTCAATGCACTGCATTCCCAGTGCTGCCAGTGCACTCTCTGGACTCACTGCACTGCATCCCCAGTGGTGCCAGTGCAATCTCTGGACTCACTGTAGTGCATCCCCAGTGGTGCCAGTGCACTCTCTGGACTCACTGCAGTGCATCCCCAGTGGTGCCAGTGCACTCTCTGGACTCACTGTACTGCATCACCAGTGGTGCCAGTGCACTCTCTGGACTCACTGCACTGCATGCCCAGTGGTGCCAGTGCACACTCTGGACTCACTGTACTGCATCCCCACTGGTACCCGTGCACTCTGTGGACTCACTGTACTGCATCCCCAGTGGTGACAGTGCACTCTCTGGACTCACTGAAGTGCATCCCCAGTGGTGCCAGTGCACTCTCTGGACTAACTGCACTGCATCCCCAGTGGTGCCAGTGCACTCTCTGGACTCACAGCACTGCATCCACAGTGGTGCCAGTGCACTCACTGGACTCACTGCAGTGCATTCCCTCTGGTGCCAGTGCACTCTCTGGACTCACTGCACTGCATCCCCAGTGGTGCCAGTGCACTCTCTGGACTCACTGCACTGCATCCCCAGTGGTGCGAGTGCATTCTCTGGACTCACTGCAGTGCATCACCAGTGGTGCCAGTGCACTCTCTGGACTCACTGAGGTGCATCCCCAGTGGTGCCAGTACACTCTCAGGAGTCACTGAAGTGCATCTCCAGTGGTGCCAGTGCACTCTCTAGAGTCACTGCACTGCATCCCCAGTGGTGCCAGTGCACTCTCTGGACTCACTGAACTGCATCCCCAGTGGTGCCAGTGCACTCTCTGGACTCACTGCACTGCATCCCCAGTGCTGCCAGTGCACTCTCTGGACTCACTGCACTGCATCCCTAGTGGTGCCACTGCACTCTCTGGACTCACTGCACTGCTTCCCCAGTGGTGCCAGTGCACTCTCTGGACTCACTGCACTGCATCCCCAGTGGTGCCAGTGCACTCACTGGACTCACTGCAGTGCATCCCCACTGGTGCCAGTGCACTCTCTGGACTCACTGCACTGCATCCCCAGTGTTGCCAGTGCACTCTCTGGACTCACTGCACTGCATCCCCAGTGGTGCTAGTGCACTCTGTGGACTCACTGCAGTGCATACCCAATTGTGCCAGTGCACTCTCTGGACTCAATGCACTGCATCCCCACTGGTGCCAGTGCACTCTCTGGACTCACTGCACTGCATCCCCAGTGTTGCCAGTGCACTCTCTGGACTCACTGCACTGCATCCCCAGTGGTGTCAGTGCACTCTCTGGACTCACTGAAGTGCATACCCAATTGTGCCAGTGCACTCTCTGGACTCAATGCACTGCATCCCCAGTGGTGCCAGTGCACTCTCTGGACTCAGTGCACTGCATCCCCAGTGGTGCCAGTGCAATCTCTGGACTCACTGTAGTGCATCCCCAGTGGTGCCAGTGCACTCTCTGGACTCACTGCAGTGCATCCCCAGTGGTGCCAGTGCACTCTCTGGACTCACTGTACTGCATCACCAGTGGTGCCAGTGCACTCTCTGGACTCACTGCACTGCATCCCCAGTGGTGCCAGTGCACTCTCTGGACTCACTGCAGTGCATCCCCAGTGGTGCCAGTGCACTCTCTGGAGTCACTGAAGTGCATCCCCAGTGGTGCCAGTGCACTCTCTGGACTCACTGCACTGCATGCCCAGTGGTGCCAGTGCACACTCTGGACTCACTGTACTGCATCCCCACTGGTACCAGTGCACTCTGTGGACTCACTGTACTGCATCCCCAGTGGTGACAGTGCACTCTCTGGACTCACTGCAGTGCATCCCCAGTGGTGCCAGTGCACTCTCTGGACTCACTGCAGTGCATCCCCAGTGGTGCCAGTGCACTCTCTGGACTCACTGCAGTGCATCCGCAGTGGTGCCAGTGCACTCACTGGACTCACTGCAGTGCATTCCCTCTGGTGCCAGTGCACTCTCTGGACTCACTGCACTGCATCCCCAGTGGTGCCAGTGCACTCTCTGGACTCACTGCACTGCATCCCCAGTGGTGCGAGTGCATTCTTTGGACTCACTGCAGTGCATCACCAGTGGTGCCAGTGCACTCTCTGGACTCACTGACGTGCATCCCCAGTGGTGCCAGTGCACTCTCTGGAGTCACTGTAGTGCATCCCCAGTGGTGCCAGTGCACTCTCTGGACTCACTGAACAGCATCCCCAGTGGTGCCAGTGCACTCTCTGGACTCACTGCACTGCATCCCCAGTGGTGCCAGTGCACTCTCTGGACTCACTGCACTGCATCCCTAGTGGTGCCACTGCACTCTCTGGACTCACTGCACTGCTTCCCCAGTGGTGCCAGTGCACCATCTGGACTCACTGCACTGCATCCCCAGTGGTGCCAGTGCACTCACTGGACTCACTGCAGTGCATCCCCACTGGTGCCAGTGCACTCTCTGGACTCACTGCACTGCATCCCCAGTGGTGCCAGTGCACTCTCTGGACTCACTGCACTGCATCCCCAGTGGTTCCAGCGCACTCTATGGACTCACTGCACTGCATCCCCAGTGTTGCTAGTGCACTCTGTGGACTCACTGCAGTGCATCCCCAGTTGTGCCAGTGCACTCTCTGGACTCACTGAAGTGCATTCTCAGTGGTGCCAGTGC